>NW_026623111.1:63735345-63850345 GCF_023065955.2 Ursus arctos
TCTGGAGAAAAGGGAACCCTTGCACACTGTTGGTGGGAAGGTAAGTTGGTGAAGCTACTAGAGAAAACAATACGGAGGTTCCTTAAAAAAATAAAAATAGAACTACCATATGACCCAGCAATCCCAGTTCTGGATATGTATCTGAAGGAAATGAAATCACTATCTCAAAAGGATATCCATACTCCATTGTTCATTGCAGCATTAGTCACAATAGCCGAGATATGAAAAAAGCCTAAATATCCATCAATGGATGAATGGACAAAGAAAATGTGGTATATATAATAATGAAATGTTATTCAGCCTTTAAAAAGAAGAAAGCCCTGCCATTTGCAACAACATGGATAAACCTGGAAGTATGTTAAGTGAAATAAGACACCTATTTCATGATCTCATTTACACGTTGAATCTGAAAGAGTCAAACGTATAGAAGCAGAGAGTGGAATGGTGGTTGCCAGGAGAAGGGGAAGTGGGAGACGCTGATCAAAGATGATGAAGTTTCAATTATGCAAGATGAATGAGTTCTGGAGACAATGTATTCTTACCCTTTTAATTGAAATAATAGGTAAAAGTGTATCATTCGTCAAACTTGTGGCCAGAAGAAATGGTTATCCCATACAGTACATTCCAAAGGCCAAGCAATCATGGATGATTTGCAGTTACCATGACTTGTCTATTTCTTAAATTTCCATTTCTAGAAAAACATCAATTTGACAGAATTCAATTTAAAAAGACACTATTACGTAGGAAACAAAAATAGTAAACCAAACCTACCAAAAATTCTAATTGGTGTGGACTTTCAGATCCACTTTCCTTTTGTGGCTGGGACAGGATCCCAAACACATTCTTGACTGTGTTATTATTCATATAATTAAATGACAATAAAACAAGTTCTCCTTTCTATGTGTTTTCTTTTTCGGCCTCTATGGTGTGAAATAAACATGAAGCTGTCAGAGAGAATGAACTGAGACAGGCTGAACTAATTTGCCACTGATGATAGTCATTATAAACAATCCGAATACTGTTCCACCTCACTGGGATTTAAATAATCTGTCAAAACGCCACTGTATTCTAAAATCTGTATATGGAATCAGGGGATACGAGGAAGAAATGAGGCTACCATTAGTGAAACCAACAGAAATATCCTCATTCCTGACACCAAATCAGAAAAGCCACTTTGGGATTAATTTCTTTAAGCCCCTCTTCTCTCCCTCCTTCAAAGCCATCTCCATGCAAACAATTATTGCAAGTCCATTTCTTCTTCAATATTTAGGAATATTGCTTAGTGTCTCTAGAAAATTACCTCTTCAGGACCAGCCAGAGGCAAAATTATTTTTTTTAAAGATTTATTTATTTGACAGCAAAAGAGAGAGAGAGAGCAGGAAGGAAGGGAAGAGGGAGAGGGAGAGAAAGTCCTAAGCAGACTCTGTGCTGAGCCAGGAGGCCAACGTAGGGCTCACTCCCAGGAACCCAAGATCATGACCTGCGTCAAAACCAAAAGTCTGATGCTCAACTGACCGTGCCACCCAGGGGCTCCCTAATGCATTACATTTCTGAGAATATACTCTCATGTAATCATCCTGAAGATGGAAAACCTTTATGCATAAGAAGGTTCACGACGGTGTTACCATTTATAAGAAAACATGGAAATAAACTAGATGTCCAACAATACAGGAATGGCTAAATAAAATATGATGCAGCACACAGGGGAACAGTATGAGCTATCTTAAATTAAATTTGACAAAAGTTTTAAGCAAATTTTAAAATCTGCTATTATCAAGTTAAATGAAAATGGCAGGTTATGAAATTGTACACCTATGTTCTCAGTTATGACAAACCTTGCGAAAATATGGTAAAGAGTCAAAGGTAGCCTGGTCAATTTTAAAGAAGGTAGAGGAGGGGAATTTCACTCTTCTAGATATCAAGGCTTAGTGTTGTTATGCTGTAGTTATTATAACAGCATTATAGCAGAAATAGACGAACAGATCAATGGACACTTTATATATGATATTATATATATACACACACATACATACAGATGTACACACACACATATATACACACATAGACAGGCATATCTGGTTGTATTGCACTTCGTATACTGTGTTTGTTTACAAATTAAAGGTCTGTGCCAATCCTGCCTCAAGCATGTCTAACTGACACCATTTTTCCAATGCCATTTGCTCACTTCATGTCCCTGGGTCACATTTTGGTAATTCTCGTAATATTTCAAACTTTTCCATTATTATATTTGTTATGGTGATCTGTGACTAGTGATCTTTGCTGTTGCTACCGTAACTGGGGGCACCACGAACTGTGCCCATATAAAACAGAAAGCTTCATTGATAAATGTTGTGTGTGTTCTGACTGCTCCACCGACTGCCCTTCCCCACCCCCCTCCTCAGGCCTCCCTATTCCCTGAGACACAACAATATTGACCTTAAGCCAACTAATAACCCTACAATGGCTTCTAAGTGTTTGAGTGAAAGGAAGAGTCACAAGTCTCTCAACTTTAAATCAAAAGCTAGAAATGATTGAGCTTAGTGAGGAAGGCATATCAAAAGCCAAGATAGGCCACAAGCTAGACTTCTCGAAACAGTTACCCAAGTTGTAAATGCAAAGGACAAGTTATTGAAGGAAATTACAAGTGCTATTCCAATGAATACATAAATGACAGAAAGCAAAACAGCCTTATTGCTGAAATGGAGAAAATTTGAGTGGCCTGGATAGATGATCAAATCAACTACATTTCCTTGAGCCAAAGCATAGTCCAGAGAAAGGCCTTATCTCTTTAGTTCTCTGATGGCTGAGAGAGGTGAGGAAGCTAGGGAAGAAAAGTTTAAAGCCAGCAGAGTTTGGCTCATGAGGTTTGAGGAAAGAAGCTACCTCTGTAACATCAAAGTGCAAGGGGAAGCCTCAAGTGTTGATGTGGAAGCAGCAGCGAGTCATCCAGAAGATCTAGCTACAATAATTAATGAAGGTGCCAAAGCTAGACAACAGATTTTCTTCTTTTTAAAAGATTTTATTTATTCATTTGAGAGAGAGAGAGCACAAGCAGAGGGGAGAAGCAGAGGGAGAGGCAGATGCCCCACTGAGCAGGGAGCCAAACTCACGGCTTGATCCCAGGACCCTGGGATCATGACCTGAGCCAAAGGCAGACACTTAACCATCTGACCCACTCAGGAGTGCCAAACAACAGATTTTCAATGTAGACAAAACAGCCTTCTATTGGAAGAAGATGCTATCTAGGACTTCCACAGCAGGAGAGGTAAAGTCACTGCCTGACTTCAAAGTTTCAAAGGACAGGCTGACTTTCTTGTTAGGGGCTAATGCAGCTGGTGACTTTGAGTTGAAGCCAATGCTCGTTTACATCCTGAAGATCTTAGGGCCCTTAGGAATTAGGCTGAATCTACCCTGGCTGTGTTCTGTATATGGAACAACAAAGCCTGAATAACAGCACATCTACTTACCACATGCTTTACTAAAGATTTTGAGCCCACTATTGAGACCTACTGTTCAGAAAAAAGATTCCTCTTAAAGACTCCTTCATTATTGCTCATTGACAATGCACTTGGTCACCCAAGAGCTCTGAAAGAGATGGAGGAGATTAGCATAATTTTCATGCCTGCTAACGCAACATCCACTCTGCAATCCATGGATCAAGAGGTAATTTTGACTTTCACGTCTTATTATTTAAGAAATACATTTGCAAGACGATATATAGCTGCCACACAGAGTGATTCCTTCCTATCTGGGCAAAGTAAATGGAAAACCTTCTGGAAAGCCTTTACCATTTTAAATGCCATTAAGAATATGCGTGATTCATGGGAAGAGGTCAAAATATCAGCATTAAAGGAGTCTGAAAGAAACTGATTCCATCCCTCATGGATGACTTGGAGGGGTTCAGGACTTCAGTGGAGGAAGTAACTGCAGATGGGGTGGAAATAGCAAGAGAACTAGAATTTGGAGTGGAGCCTGAAGATCTGTCTGAATTGTTGCTATCTCATGATAAAACTTCTAACAGATGAGAAGTTGCTTCTTACAGATGAGCAAAGAAAGTGGTTTCTTGAGATGGAATCTACTCCTGGTGAAGATGCCATGAAGACTGCCGAAATGACAACAAAGGATGTGGAACATTACAGGAGCTTATTTGATAAAGCAGCAGGGTTTGAGAAGATCAACTCCAGTTTTGAAAGAAGTTCTACTGTGGGTAAAATGCTATCGAATAGCATCACATGTTCCAGAGAAATGGTTCGTGAAAGCAAGTCAATCGATGCAACAAACTTCATTGTTGTTTTGTTTTAAGAAATTACTATAGTAACTTCAACCTTCAGCAAGTTTGATCAGTCACCCTGATCAGTCAGCAGCCATCAACATTAAGGCAAAACCTTCCACCAGCAAAAAGATTACAACTCACAGAAAGTTCTGATGATAGTTAGCATTTTTTAGCAATAAAGTGTTTTTTAATTAAGATATGTACACTGTTTTTTTAGACATAATGCTTAATAGACTACACTATAGTGTAAACATAATTTTATAGGCACTGGGAAATCAAAAAAATTCATTCAACTCACTTTATTGTTGCAATATTAGCTTTAGTGCAGTGGTCTGGAACTGGACCTATAACATCTCCAAGATATGCCTGTAAACAAAGGTGATATTGTAATTAAATAATGCTAAAACAATGGACTTCAAATGTAAATATATATATAATTTAGATCCCCACTTCATATTGTATACAAAAACTAAATTCCACATGGATTAAAAGATGTAAACATGAAAAAAATCTAAAACTTGTGCAGAGAGATATAATAGTACAACATTATGATCTGAGAGTAGGAAAGTATTTTTTCAATAAGATGGAAAAAGCCAAACCATATAGAAAAAGACTGATAAATTCAATTGCATTTATAGTTAAAACCCCATATGGCAAAAATAAATACATAAATATACAAATAAAGTGAAAAAAATAAGCCACAGATTGAAAGAAGACATTTCTTTTTCCCCCCAGTTTTATTGAGATATAATTGACATATAACACTGTATAAGTTTAAGGTGATGATTTGATACACATATATTGAAAAATGATTGGGGGGCCTGGGTGGCTCGATTGGTTGAGCATCCAACTCATGGACTCTGAGTTCAGGAGGGGCTACAAACCACCAAGGATCCCTGCGAGGTAAGATGGGGTAAGCCCAATGAGCATCCCAGGAAGCATTTTGTAATGTTGGAGAATGGAATGTCCACCTTGGGTTCTCTTCCTCCCCCAGGAGAAACCATAGGCCCTGGGGCACCCTCTTAGCGTGGTGCTGTGGCGGCCTGGGGCAGGGGCTATGCAGCCGAGTGTAGCTGGTCCTCTTACATGTCTAACGTGGCCTGTCTCAGTCTCTCTTGCCCAGGGGAGTGTTTCAGGCTCACTCCCAGATTCTAGGATTTTCACAGTGGTGTCTCATCTAACTACAGGTGCTACTTGGTCTTCATGTGAGGGGGGCTACAGCCAGGAACATCCATGTGAACGGAAGCTCATACATCCTCATAATAATATTAATTTTAAGATATTTCAACATCAATTTGTATCTTGAATCATACAAATCAACATGAGAAATCTAAACTGAAATATTGAAAAAGGACAAAGGCTATTAAGCAAGCAATTTATAGAAGAAAAAATGATGTCTGATAAGCCTATGAGAAGATGTTTAAGCTCACTAATAACCAAGGACAAAGCAAATTAAAACCAGAGTAAGACACTATTTCATATCTGAAAGTCTGGCAAAAGCATAAAATATCTAACAATATTGGCAGACATGTCAAGAGAAAGAAACTTTCAAGCATAGCTAATGTGTTCTGGGCTAGACCTCCAAAGGCAGCCCAAGTAGGGCTCCATTTTGCTTTTCAGAAAACCAGATTTCTGGAGACACCACCTCCCTTTTGTAGTATAATAAGCTCTTACTAATGGTAAGCATTTCAAGTCAAAGAGAAAGGGAAGTTAGTACAATTGAACACTGGGGAGAAGGTAAGAGAGATTCTAGCCCTCTCTTAAATCTCACCAATGATCAACTGTGAACACAACCCCTAAGCAAACCAGACCTTCCTCTTTCTGTTCCTTTAATGAGACTAATTCTTCTCTCCCAGACCCTCTGAACTGATTCCCACAGTTCCAGTCAACTGAGTGGATAGAAACATAAATCACTTGTCCCCCTTATTTTTTTTTCTTTTTCTTTCTTGGAAGTATTGTTGATACATTACTCACCTCCCTTCTGCCATACAGAAACTAGAATAAAACTTTAAGCCCTTATCAAGACAATTATATGAATACGGTATCTTTGGGTAATTAAGGAGACAGCCATCAAAAGCCAAATGGCCCAGCACTAGACCCTCTACTTGTTCCCAGCAGATCCTAATGGGAACAATTTAAAAGGGAGAATGAAGGAAAGGAACCAATACTACTTGGCATAAGTGTAGTGGACTGACTCAATGTGTAGCACCACACCTTACAAAGTATAAGGCAGGGGTATTTTTTCCTTCTTATGGGTCTAGACTGGACTATCTCTAGGGAATTCATGTTTGTCCATAAAAGGATTGTGTTGTGTTGTGTGTGTGTGTGTGTGTGTGTGTGTGTGTGTTTAAATTTGGGAGAAGAAATAGGAGCAACTCAACTCTGGTGGTGAGATCATAAAGAAGACACAAAAGGGAGAGCCCTGTCCAGTCTGGACCACAGTGTGAGACTCAGGGTACCACAGTCTCCATCTGACCTCCATCTAGATAGTTCTATTGTGCTCAGATCTACTATCACATCTCCGATGATGGGGTGCCATCACTTTAGGCTCCACCACTCAGACTTGGGGAAACAGACTCCCAGTAGAAAGAGGGAAGAGAAACAGTTCCTAGAAAGATATGGAGCTTCCCAAACAAGACCTGGAGATATTCAGGGGGAGGAAAGTTAGAAGAAGGAACTATATGAAACAGGAATAATTCTGAGGACAGGAGCATGCCCATAAGAGAATTCCATCAGTTTCCTTGTCTCTTCCAGCTTCTGGTGGCTGTCAACATCCTTCTGCTTAGAGCCACATCCCTCCAATCTCTGCCTCCACCTTCACACCCCCTTCTCCTATATGTGCATAATTTCCTTTGGTCTCTCTCTTAGAAGGACACTGGTGACTGGATTTAAGGCCCACTTGGATAATCCAGATAATCTCCTTCTGTCAAAATCCCTAATCTAATCACATCTGCAAAGACTTTTTCTTTATAAGGTAACATTCACAGGTTGCAGGGGTTAGGATCTAATATTTTTGTGTGACTATTTTCCAGCTTGCTATAGGTACTCTCCTGTTAAGGATTTCATTTCTTGCATTTCTTCCTCTCAGAACTTCTAAAAGGTAATATTTATCACACAGATTTAAATTTTCAACTCCTACCTTTTAATTTCCTTTAATTATCTAAACTTCCAACAAAGAAAGTCGTGTACACTAATACAACCTTCTGTGAGATGCAGGCAAGAGAGAGGAGAAGGGAATATGACAGGAAGTGAGAAGGATGCCTCATCTCTATCAAGCTCTCTGCTTGTCCCTATGCAGAGAAGCAGCAGTCTCTCAATGACATGTGTCTGAGAGTCCCAGGAAGTGACCAGCAGCCACAGGGTGAGTGGGGGTTCACGGCATAGTTGAAAGCAATGGAGAAAAGCCTGAGACGCTAAGTCATTTACAAGTTGATATTCCAAGCCCAATAGGGGCTGCAAATACAAGCTTCCCATTTCCCACCCCGTGTTTGTACACCCTGACAAGAGAGTACAGATAAATTTTATGTTGCATAAGCTTTCCTGGATGGCCTAAGACTTTATCCCAGGACTTAAATGCTTTAATAACAATCTTGCTTCCACCCCTTTTCACCTTCACCCAGTTTCCAATCCCAACTTCTTTCAATCTCCCTCTCTCTCTCTTCTCTCTCTCTCACCCCCACACACCCACCCCTTGTCTCCTGGCAACAACAGTTAACTCAAACAAGGCTATCCAAAATCATTATCCACTTCTGTTTTTCTCACCACCACCATTACAAGCATCACTCAATACCAAAAGAAAAAAAAAAAAGCTTGATTCCACACAATGCATGACCATGGAAAATGACAGTTTGAGATATAGTGCATTGCCTGCGCTGCCGATGGTGATATTGTTAAAGTGAATTCATCATCCTGACATGTTCATAATAC
The DNA here is from genome assembly GCF_023065955.2 of Ursus arctos. Classification (NCBI taxonomy): domain Eukaryota; kingdom Metazoa; phylum Chordata; class Mammalia; order Carnivora; family Ursidae; genus Ursus; species Ursus arctos. The sequence goes on from NW_026623111.1 coordinate 63,743,546, forward strand.
TCCGACACTGCTGTCTTACTACGTCCCATGCTGCCTAAGCTCAAAGCTCCGGGTGACACACGGCACCGAGCAGAGCAGCGTCACTCCTTACATCTCACCTAAACGCTCTGCCACGTGCCGGTATGTGTTCAACGCTTCCTCAGGCGAAGAAAATGAAGTGCACAAGGACAAGGGCAAATAGGTGTTGGTACCTGATTGAAACGGAAGCTCGATGGCTTTTCTCATCTGGGCTTTTCTGAGGAAGTGCTCCTAAGCAAGGCCATCGACACCAGCTTTGCAAAAACTGATGAATAGACTGGTCATTAAAAAATTCTATTTGAAGTAGAGAGATTTTCCCAAATGATGCAATTGCGAGTAGACAAGAAGGACTCTCACCCTCTCAACACTGATGGGTTAACAGTCCACAGTGAGCCAGGGAAATCAAGTGTCAACGGAAGCTCATACATCCTCATCCCTGTATCTCCACCCCACACTTCTCCCAACCCTCACCAAAGACAACACGAAATAAAACAAACCCAGCAGTTTGTAAGATGACCGCGAGACACTAGGGTTTACTTTGGAAGGAGCAAAATCCATGACCTTCGCATGGGTTCCCCAGAAATGGATCCTGTGGCAACCACTGGTGTACAAGAAGTTTCCTTGGGAGGCACAGAAAGCACTACCTCCACTAGGTGAGCAGGAAATGAGAGAGGGAAGGGAGAGAAGCCAACAAAGGTATTATGGCAAGCTAGCTACCACTGGGGGGTGGCTGGAGCTTCAACCCATGGGGAAACTGGGAAACAGTACAAAATACTCATCCTCAGGTGATCCTACCTGAGAAGTAAGCTCACCAACCTTTGGCTGAGGACTGCTCCCTGGAACAGTGAGTAACTGGGCATTTCTGGTCCAGCACTTCTGGTCAGGTATGGACGTATCACTAACTCCTGCCTGCTAGATATGGGACAGCCATTACCCCCACAACATGCCCCCTGGGAACTGCAGATGAAGTTAGTGACATGCATAATTGCTAATGTCAAACCCTAAAACCATGTCACAGAACAAAAAGCTCTCTACCAACAACAAAATCGAAGTACTATGCTAAGACTCAATGTCCAAAAGACGGCTTCACTGCCGTCACAGGATTGTAGTTCTAGGTCACTCGCTATGCACCTTGGGCACGAAAGGAAATACTCACAGTGACTGTACCCACTGGTTTTCATTTTGTGTAAAGAGCAAGAGTACAGGTTTTCGCCCATGTCTCTCAAGCAGCTCCAACCTCAGCTAGCCAAGTCGGGGTTGGCTGCATAGGAAATTCTGAAGGAGATGAGCTTTCTTTAGTATTCTCGGCCTCCTCCCCCTGGTTCTTTCCTCCTCTCCTGGAGCCCCTTCCTCCCCCAGACCCTGTCAAAACCAGCTGTCAGGAAAGGTTCTGATATTAGTCATTTATACCAAAGTATAACTTTTATTCATTCAACAGATATCTAATAATCAACTTGTTTTAGGCCTGAGACTGTTCTGGATGCTATCTATAGAAATAGAACTCACAGTCCCTGTCTACACAGTGTGACAAGTACCAGGATTAAGACACACAGAATGGTATGAGAGCCCTCAGGAGGGGCTGCAAGGAAGTATTTCTTAAATTAATGACTCAAAGCCTTTGTCCCTTGTTAAATGAATTTCAACCATCAGTGAGTAGCCAGAAAGGAGTGGAGAATGGAAGGAAGCTTCTTGCCTCAAATTCCTGAGTCCCATGTTGTTGCTATAGAGAATTCAGGCACTTGGGCAGTTTTCTATTCCAACCTACATAGAGTGCTGGCCTGTTGCCACGGCCTGCAGAACTAATTGAAAACTGAGCAGCAAGCAGCAATGTGCGCATCTGTTCTGAAATCCTGCTGTGCATAAAGGATGTTTTTTAATTTGCTTGCACATCCCAGGAAAAAAAAAGGGATTTCCTATTTATAAATTAATTCAACATTTGGATAATAATGCTTTCTTGGCTCATTATTCAGTGTGGAATATCCTCTGTGTTTCTCGCTACACCTGTTTTGGTCCCTCGTCCCTATATCTCACTTTAAGGAATCAGAGCCAGAGCCCTAAGAAAAATCTCCATCTCACATTTCTTCATCTGTAAGAGGAAGCTAATAGTTCCTCATAGAGAAGCTGGGAGGATTAAACAAAGTAATGTAAAGCACTTAGAAATCAATGGCTGACGTTGAGAAGGTAATCATATGTAGGAAGTTTAGGAAAGCAGGTTTAGGAATTCATTTCTCCCACCGAGCTCAAAGCTTATCCGAGAGATTATAATTAAATCTTAAGCGGCACTTGATAAGAATAGTTATCAAATGCTTACTGATTTCATGTATTATTTAATTTATTTATTTATTTATTTATTTATTTATTTATCAGAGAGACAGCACAAGCAGGGGGAGCAGAGAGAGAGGGAGAAGCAGGCTCCTCACTGAATAAGGAACCTGATGCAGGACTCAATCCCAGGACTCCAGGATCATGACCTGAGCCGAAGGCAGACACTTAACTGACTGAGCCACCCAGGCATCCTTGCTTACTGATTTCGATAAGCAGGACATCATCAGAGCCTGGGGGGATGCCATACTGGGTTATACTCAAACACAACTAAGCAGAGGATCCCAAACCCACAGCTTACACACACACACACACACACACACACACACACACACACACACACACAAATACCCATCCAACAAACACATCTTAATTCAATAAAGTTTATATGTCCTAAACAATGCGACTGCACTCCTTTTCTTTGGCATAACTTGCAATGTCAGAATTATCTCCCAGGGATGCCTGGGTAGCGCAGTCGTTAAGCATCTGCCTTCAGCTCAGGGCGTGATCCCGGCGTTCCGGTATCGAGTCCCACATCGGGCTCCTCCGCTGGGAGCCTGCTTCTTCCTCACCCACTCCCCTGCTGTATTCCCTCTCTCGCTGGCTGTCTCTCTCTGTCACATAAATAAATAAAATCTTTTAAAAAAAATTCTTAAAAAAAAAGAATTATCTCCCAAACCAGGGGTCAGTAAACTTTCTATTAAGGTCCAGATAGGAAACATGTTTAGGCTTTACGAGCCAAGAAACAATGTCCTCAATTCTTAGGCAATTGTTCTAGTAGAAAGGTTAACAGTTTTTTCAAATTTTACATTTAAAAATGTAAAAACCATTTTTAGCTCAAGGACTAGATCTCACCATAGAGTCTGCAATTTGTCAATCCTTGTTCTAAAAAGATGAAACTAAGAGTTTCAGCTGATGTATGCTTTATAAATTTCAATATGAATGAGAATACAGTTCCTACCTAACAGACATCCACACCAAACAGACCAGGAGGTGTACTGTACACCCAGTCACTTACAAAAGAAATAGTCTGTGAATCCTAATGTGGCCCCAAGCCCCCAAACATACCCATTTTGACCCATCTACTGGAAATGAACCCATCTACTATTGCCAAAATTCCTCCATTCAAACTTCATTTTTTTGCACTAAATAGACTCATTGTTTCAGAAACCACTTCGAGGGGTAGTACATTAAGTCACTAAAACTTTACCAACAATTTATGTTCTCAAATGACTCTTCATGTGGGAATTTTGAATGATATATGGAAGAATACCAAAAGAAATGGGAATAAACAAGAGTGGTCCCCAAAGTAATTTGGAATGTGTCCTAATTCCAGATTAGTTATTAAAAAAAGATTAGAGGAGCACCTGGGTGGCTCAGTTAGTTAAGCATCTGATTCTTGATCTCAGCTCAGGTCTTGATTACAGGGTCGTGAGTTCAAGCCCCACACTGGGCTCCACGCTGGGTGTGAAACCTACTTAAAAATAAAAAATAAAATAAAAAATAATTAAAAAAAAAAAAGATTAGAGATGGGGCAGTGTTATTCTGATGCCTCTGCATTTTTCCCCTAGTTTCCCTACTAGAAACAAAATAAGCTAGTGGTAACACATACAGACTCCGGAGACTGAGTCTGGTTCACACCAGCTGTATCACCTTGGGCAAGTCGTTTAGCTCAATGAGCCTCAGTTTAATTATCTGAAAAAATGAGAACGATAATAGGATCTATCTCAGAGTGTTGATGAAAGAATTAAATGAGATGAATATATAAAGAACATTTAGAATAGTATTAGCACATAGAAGAGTCACAATAAGTGATAGCAATGGCTGTTTTAACATTTCTCAAATTTTAGTGCAAAGAACAAATGTAGAATTTGTTAAAAGTCCATACTCCCGGGACACCGGAGTGGCTCAGTCAGTCAAGCATCTGACTTTTGATTTCGGCTCGGGTCATGATCTCAGGGTTGTGAGATCAAGCCCTGCATGGGTCTATACGCCCAGCACGGAGTCAGCTTAAGATTCTCTCTCTCTCCCTCTTCCTTTGCCTCCCCCTAAAAAATTCATACTCCTATCCCTAAAGATTTTGACTTAGAAGCTCTAGTGGGGTGAGGGGGCAGGGATCTGTATTTTAACAAGAACGTCAGATGATTCTAATGTCAGTGATGCAGACTATGTTTAAAAAAAGATAACATCCTACAAAACTCATCAGTAGTGTAAGGAGTTGGAAAAGTAGTTACACGAGAGGACATGGGAGAGGGTTATGATTAGGTGGAGCTCAAAGGGACTGAAGAGGTGCAAGTAATGGTCTATATCTTGACCTAGGTGTTGGTTACACAGGCAAGTTCACCTTGTGATGATTTATCAAGATGCACACTTATGATCTGTCTGCTTTTCTGTATGTAAGTTTTTTCTTCAATAAAAAAGTAAAAACCAAACAACAAAATAAAACCAGTGTCCTATAACAGTGGTTCTCATCCCCGATTGAATAATAAACTCAGTTTGAGAGTCTTTAACAAACATCAAGGCCCAGACCTCAATTCTCAGAAATTCTGATTTAATTGATCTAGGGTAGGACCCAGCCGTCAGTACATTTTAAGATGAGTCTTTCCTTTACAGCCATGGTTGAGAAGCCATGCCCTTACACAATGTTCTCAAACCCTAGTATGCATCAGTCTCACCTGAGGGCTTATTAAAACACCAATGACTGCACCCCACTTTCAGAGTTTCTGATTCAGTGAGATCCAGGATGGGGGCCTGAGAATTTTCATTTCTCTGTTTTTAAGAAATGCTGATTCTCCTGGTCCACACCAATTCTAATTTCTTTATAAAGTCAAACCTCTCGCATCAAACCCCTCTGGTCTTCGTTTACCTAATATTCTTCAATCAATAAAAAGTTAATGTTCCTCAGACATTAACAATCTATAACTCAGGAATTAGACTATTGTAGTTATGGAACACAGGTAGTTCTGACATTGTAACCTTTGGTCATATTAGAAAGTACATTCTTTCATTGAAACATCCACACATTCTTTTTTTTTTTTTTAAGATTTTATTTATTTATTTGTGAGAGAGAGAGTGAGCGCACACAAGCAGGGGAAGCGGCAGGCAGAGGGAGAAGCAGGCTCCCCGCTGAGCAAGGAGCCGGATGTGGGGCTCGATCCCAGGACCCCGGGATCATGACCAAAGCCAAAGGCAGATGCTTAACCGACTGAGCTACCCAGGTGTCCCCAAATACCCACATATTCTTTAAACAAACATTTCCTAAGCCCCTACAATATACTAGACATAGAGCTGTGTGCAGATCTTATTTTCAAGAGGTCCTCAAACTAGAGCAGAACTCCTGAGTTTCATACATAAAGTGACTAATATTCATGCTGATTTTTTATTGAAAGATTGCCTCCTGGATTAAGACTTGGAATGGTTCTCTCTTTCTGTAAGTGGGCACCAGAAGAATATAGAGGTCCTTGAGAAAGGACTGTGGTCCTCTCAAAAGAAGACTGTGCACACCCCAGTGTAAATCGAAGGGATGTTCTTCTTATGTATTTTTTAATACACTTGTCCTGGATGCTCTGGTAAGGACTTTTATCTTTTACCAGAGAAAGAGATTCCTTTGTGACAAATCTGATGACAACCTTAAAGATCACTTTACAGTTACGGCCTCAGATAATACAATGCAGAATTATCCTCAGTAGCATCACAAGCCTAACCCTTGGACCATCACCCAAAACTTATTTACTCCCAAGGACTTTGCTCTGCATATTTTCATTCCTCCATGCCCTTTTTTTGTTTACGTTACTTAAATTCTATTGGGAACAAAGGCCTTGACATTGGACTGCAGAGCCCATGTAAAACGGCTATGCCATTGTAGTTGTCAGCTCTCAAGCCATGTAGAATAACTGAAGTCCATTTGTAAAGCTTTCTATAGCCCACTAGCAGGAACATAAACTGACAACCTCAACAAAAATATAAGGAAGGAAAATGCTTACAAAACTTTATTCACCATGAATTTTTCTACATTTCTAAACTTCTCTGTAAAACAGAAAGCTTTGGTTTAGTGTCAGTTAATACTACGGCAGTAAAACACATCGCCTACTATCCTTGATGGCTACAGTCTTAGTTTCAGAGAAACATTTGCTCTACCTTATACCTAGCATCTCACTACCTCTTTTAACAGAATTAATGCTACATGATCTGCACGCACCTTTATGAAATAATTGGCATTTAATTCAGCAGAATTAAATCCAATAATATGTAATAAGAGTAAAACACCATGATCAAATGGCATCCCAGAAATGGCTTTTTGTTTGTCCCAGAAATGAAAGGTTTAACATTAGAAAACCAATCAATGTAATTCACTATATTAGCAAAAAAATAAATGAATACAATATGACTATCTCATTTTTTGACAAAAAAAAAAATCAAAATCCATTCATGTTAAACTCTCAGCAAGCTAGGAATAGAATGGAACTTCTTCAGCTGATATAGAAAAAACCCATAGTTAACACACTTACTGGTGAAAGACTGAATACTTTCCCTCCAAAATCAGAAACAAGAATTCTTGGGGCACCTGCGTGGCATTAACTATACAGTTAGTTAAACATCCAACTCTTGGTTTCAGCTCAGGTCACGATCTCAGGGTCATGGAATCAAGCCTTACGTCGGGCTCTACACAGAGTCTGCTTCAGGTTCTCTCTCCCTCTCCCACCTGCTCACTCTCTCTCTCTCTCTCTCTCTAATTAATTAATTAAATCCTTAAAAAGAAAAGAAACAAGAATTCCTTCTCTCACCACTTATTAAACATATTGCTAAAAGTCCTAGCCAAAGGAAAGAAAGAAAGAAAGAAAGAAAGAAAGAAAGAAAAGCATGCAGATTGGAAAAAAGAAATAAAACTGCCATTATTAGTAGACATAATATGCTCATATACATAGAAAATCCTGAGGAATCTAGACAAAAGCTACTAGAAATAATAAGTGAATTTAGGAAGGTAGCAGGATACAATGACAATACTGAAAAATCAACTGTATTTTTATATTCTAGAAATAAACAATTATGAATTAAAGTTAAAAAGCAATATTACTTATAACAGAATCAAAAATATGAAATACTTATGGACAATTATTTTAAAATGTATGCAAGGCCTATACTGTAAACAATAAAACATTGCTGAGACAAAATACCTAAATAAATGGAAACATATCATCTACATGCATGGTCAGAAGATTCAATATTGATAAGATGTTAATTCTCACTAAATTGATCTATAGATTATTCATAGTATCAATCAAAATCCCAGCAGACTTCACTGTATAGACTGACAGGCTGGCTCTAAAATGTATATGGAAATGTAAAGAACTCAGACTAGCCAAAAAAATTTTGAAAAAGAAGAACAAAGCATCCACACTACCCGACTTAAAGATTTACTATCATGTTATAGTAATCAAAACAGAGTGGTATCGGCATAAAAATAGACATACAGATCAATTGCACAAAATAGAGAGTACAAAAAAATACCCATCCATACATGGCCCATCTATGTTCAATAACAAGCGGTGCTTGGATACCCACATGGGAAAAAGTGAACCTTAATCTTTACTAGTCACAAAAATTAACTTGAAATAGATCATAAACCAAAACACAAAAAATTCTAGAAGAAAATATTCAAACGCATATATCTGACATAAAGGACTTATCTCCAAAATATATAAGAACTCTTATAACTCAATAAAAAGAAGATAAATAAGCCAGCTGAAATGGGCAGAATATCTGAAATTTCACAAAAGGAGATGCACAGAATGCCAAAAACCATATGTAAAGATGCTCCACATCTTTAGTCACAAAGGAAATGCAATTAATGCCATAATGAGAAACCACTACTTCCCTACTCAAATGACTGAAATTTTTTAAATTGACAATATTAAATATAAGTGAGGATGTGGAACAACTGGAACTCTCAGACATTACTGGTAGAAATGTTAAACAATGTATAGCCACTTTGATAAACTGACAATTTCTTAGAAAGTTTAACATACACTGACCATGTGACTCAGGAATTCCTCTCCCAAATACGTCTTCAAAAGAAAACATAGGTACACACTCATTTTTTAAAATTGTTACATGGATGTTTACAGCAGCTTTATTCATAATAGCCAAAAACTGAAAACAACCCAAATGCATCTTACAAAACACAAAAACTGTTCCATGCAACAATATAGTTGAATCTCTAAAACGCTATGCTGGAAAAAAACAAAACAGCTAATGTAAAAGACTGCCTACTGCATAAATCCTTTCTCATGAAACTCTATAGAAGACAAATGTAATCTATAATGATAGAAAGCAGATCAGTGGTTGCCTAGAACGGAAGTGGGCAGACGGGACTGATTTGGAAGGAGCTCATGGGGACCATTCGGGCAGATGGAAATATTTTGATTGTATATACATTTGTCAAAACTCATGGAAGCATTGCATTTTATGTAAATTATACTTCAGTAAAGCCCATTTTTAAATTAAAAAGTTAGCACTTTTTACATTTCTGAACACATTTGACATTGTTGGTATAAAGAGGCAACAAACATAAAGCACTAAATAAGAAGAGCTACCACTGCCTATTTACTGGGTGTCAGAATCTACACTTGGCATTTTAAAAGTATTTTCTAGTAAAACCAATGTCTTAAGGTTTATTTCTGTTCCCACTTTACAGATGAAGAAAATGAGACTTAGGAAAGTCAACCATTACTAAGTGGTGGGGAGGGGTGGGCTTGGAAAGTCAAATCAGCCGATCTCCAAAGTAGCCCTTGCTCCCAGAATTTACACCACACTTTCTCACAAAGGAGAAAGACATTGCGCCTCTGCAGAGCCCCAAGAGTCATTACAATAAAATGCTCTAAACAAGATGCCAACAAGGAAGAAAATAAGTGGATTTGTCACCTGGGCAGAACAAGAATAGAACAATTAACCATCAAGAAGCTTTTCAGGCACCACTAAGGTCAACAAACCGTCAAGTCTGAACTGATAGAGCAGCAAATGTAATCATGGCAGCAGGAAAATTCCAGTTTAAAATACTACATTAATCTCAAAAGTACAAAGGTCTTTGTTACTATTCTTATTTGAGAAGGGAAATTAACTTATAAAGAAAGGCAGACATTTTCAAGGAATAAAAATAGGTATACTATCTTCTCACACTTTTTCTTGTCTTATTTACCAGAATGCTTACGTTCCTAGCTCACACTGTTTTGTAAGTGAAGTCTTTCAAGTTTTTAGGAATGCAGGGTGCAATATGAAATAAATAGATACAGCTCCAAAACATAAAGAAGAAATGGGAAACAACGTAATTAATTCTAGAAAGGCAAAAATAGCCCTAACGCCAAAACTTTACAGAAATAGCACATTTCTTTTTTTTTTAATAATAATTTTTTATTATGTTCTGTTAGTCACCATACAGTATATCCTTAGTTTTTGATGTAGTGTTCCATGATTCATTCTTTGCGTATAACACCCAGTGCACGATGCAATACGTGCCCTCCTTAATACCCATCACTGGCCTATCCCAATCCCCCACCCCCCTCCCCTCTGAAGCCCTCAGTTTGTTTCCCAGAGTCCATAGTCTCTCATGGTTCATTCCCCCTTCTGTTTACCCCCCCTTCATTCTTACCTTCCTTCTCCTACCGATCTTCCTATTTCTTATGTTCCATAAACGAGTGAAACCATATGATAATTGTCTTTCTCTGCTTGACTTATTTCACTTAGCATAATCTCCTCCAGTCCCGTCCATGTTGCTGCAAATGTTGTGTAATTGTTCTTTCTGATGGCTGAGTAATATTCCATTGTATATATAGACCACATCTTCTTTTTTTTTTTTTAAGATTTTATTTATTCATTTGACAGAGAGAGAGACAGCCAGCGAGAGAGGGAACACAAGAGGGGGAGTGGGAGAGGAAGAAGCAGGCTCCCAGGGGAGGAGCCTGATGTGGGGCTTGATCCCAGGACTCCAGGATCACGCCCTGAGCCGAAGGCAGATGCTTAACGACTGAGCCACCCAGGCGCCCCTGGACCACATCTTCTTAATCCAGTCATCTGTTGAAGGACATCTCAGCTCCTTCCACAATTTAGCTATTGTGGACTATGCTGCTATGAACACTGGGGTGCATATGGCCCTTCTCTTCACTACGTCTGTATCTCTGGGGTAAATACCCAGTAGTAGCACAACATTTCTTAGAGGAAAAGTGGAAAAGAAGGGGAGAGGGAAAGAAAGGAGACTTTTGAAAATTTTCAATTAAGAGTATAAGTGAAATTACAAATAAAATATTTGTAAATAGAATTCAACAAAATATCTTCTAAGGCAACCAAATAGAATTAAACAGGGAAAGTAAGAAAGGCCCAATCATGAAAATTTTATTAATATAATATTCTATAACAAAAAGCTAAACAAAATAATTTATAAGGTAATGCTCGACTTAATCATCTGCCCCAACTTGACATCTATTTTTTATCCTGATATACAAATAATTGGAAGCTATTCAAATTCTTTCTTTGAATAAGGAAGAATACCAATTTACACAAAGGATCAAACATACATTTATAATATCATTACATCAACAAATAAAAATCAGCAGATGCCAAAAAGGCAGTTGATGAAATTAACCTCCATTCCTGATTTTGTTAATAGCTTAAAAATAAGAAAGAAAAGAGGGGAAACTTTAACAGACCCAGGGTCAACTAACAGCACTACTGACCTTGTGTATATATAGCACCGCAGCCGGTACATGATAAGCACTCAATAAATAGAAGCTATTTTTTATATCAAACTATCAACCAGCTTCATGCTTAAGAGAAATTCTACAGGTGTAATATTAAAATTAAGCACAGGGGCTCCTGGGTGGCTCAGTCAGCTGAGTGCCTGACTCTTGGTTTCAGCTTAGGTCATGATCTCATGAGTCTTGGGATCAAGCCCCAGGTCCCAGGCTCTGCACTCAGTCCCTCCTGCCCCTCCCCCTACTCTCCGTCTCTCTCTCAAATAAAATCTTTTAAGAAATAAAGCACTAAACAAGTAACCTTTCTATCACCTATATTTCATATTATTTATATTAAAAAATAAAAATAATAAATGCAGGAAAGAAAAAGACAAAATTATCATTATTTGCAGATGAGTGACCACGTTGATATACAAAGAGAAAATTCTAAAAACTAGTAACTAAGGATGTACTGTATGGTGACTAACATAACATAATAAAAAAATTTTTTTTAATTAAAAAAAGAAAAACTAGTAGAACTAAGAAAAGAGTTTAGAAAAATGGCCAGATATAACATAAATATTTCTTTAAAACAACATTCCTAATAGTAGTCCATTAGATAATATAATTTTAAAATACATTTTTACTACAGAAATAACAAAAATTAAAAGGGGAAAATGTCCATGAGAAATATGCAAGTATGAAAAAACACAAATCTTTACTCTAGAATAAGATTTAAATAATAAGAATGGGGAAATTATTGTAAAAATATCAAAATTTCCAAAATTTATGGTTGTTTTAAAATTCTAACAGGATTGTGCAGACGTAGTGAAGAGAAGGGCCATATGCACCCCAATGTTTATAGCAGCATTGTCCACTATAGCTAAATTGTGGAAGGAGCCAAGATGCCCTTCAACAGATGACTGGATTAAGAAGTTGTGGTCCATATATACAATGGAATATTACTCAGTCATCAGAAAGAACAATTACACAACATTTGCAGCAACATGGACGGGACTGGAGGAGATTATGCTAAGTGAAATAAGTCAAGCAGAGAAAGACAAATATCATATGGTTTCACTCGTTTATGGAACATAAGAAATAGGAAGATCGGTAGGAGAAGGAAGGGAAGAATGAAGGTGGGGTAATCAGAAGGGGGAATGAACCATGAGAGACTATGGACTCTGGGAAACAAACTGAGGGCTTCAGAGGGGAGGGGGTGGGGGATTGGGATAGACCGGTGATGGGTAGTAAGGAGGGCACGTATTGCATGGTGCACTGGGTGTTATATGCAAATAATGAATCATGGAACATTGCATCAAAAACTGGGGATGTACTGTATGGTGATTAATATAACAAAATAAAAATTATTTAAAAAATAAATAAATAAAATAAAATAAAATTCTAACAGGATTGTGGAGAAGACTTTAAATATTCTAAAATTCATCAGAAAGGGTAAACAGGTAAGAATGTCAAATAAAAAGGGATAAAAGAAATGTTATTAATCAGTTACTAATCTTAATACATGTGAGCTCTCAATAAATATGTGCTGAATCAACTATAAAATTAAGGTAGCTAAAATCATGTAATACATAAGCAAATAAGTAAAAGGCACACATGCCCAGATTCAAATAAAAAACTCAGAATTAGACCTTATCTAACTTTGGTACCAATTTTTGGTACTTAAAAATTGAAAGTATGATACTGGAGTTATCATAAAACAGCAGTGAGGGGAAGAATAATTTAATAAATGTTGAGGAAATGTGATAAAAAATTGAAAAACAAAGGGCACCTGGGTGTCTCAGTCTCTTGAGCATCCAACTCTTGGTTTCAGCTTGGGTGATGAACTTGGGGTTGTGGGACTGACCCCATGTTGTACTCCATGCTCAGCGTGGAGTCTGCTTGAGAGTCTCTCCCTACCCCCCCGCCTCTCCTCCCGCTCTCCCTCTCTCTCTAAAATAAAATGAAAAGATAAAATCTTTTTTTCTAAATTTTTTTAGTAAAAAGAATTGAAAGACCAGTAGAGAACTTCCTTTCTTGCCATAACTAAATAATGTCCAGATGGGTCAAAAAGTTAAGTAGTTAAAACTCACTGCAGATAAAAACTATAAAACCTCTGGAGGGAGAAAGCATTCCCAAGCTCAAAAGCAATAGAAGAAACAAAAGATCAATACCTTTATTACCCAAAACTTGGGAAATTTCTCCAAGGTAATAAAAAAAGTCAACATTAAAAGGCATACATTGAGAAAAAAATTAGGTTATATAGTAGATAAGTGATCCTTCTTATTACAATTTATAGGGTTCATATATACAAGGGGAAACTCACAGCTCTGATAGACTAATAATATAAACAGACAATCCACAAAAGAGAATACAACTAGTAAACAAACATGGGGAAACATTTCAATAGAAATTTAAGAAATGCAAAATAAAGCCACAGGGAAGTGTTATTTTTCTCATGATACTAGCAAGTACTTTGTTGAATCATAATATTCTACTCTGGCACTGGTGTTGTGAACCTGGTATTTTTACACCAGGTTTCAACCTTTCAAGCTTGTCAAAAATGTAAACTGGCACAACCATTTTGAAAGCAATTTGAAAATATTTTTCATAGGCCTTAAGTTCATTCACAGCTTTTGATGCAATAATTCCATTTTGAAAAATTTATCTCCAAGAAATAAATATGGGCAAAGCTTTATGTGTGAAGATACTCACTGGAGTATTACTTGTAATAGCTAAAATTGGAAGAAAGACCTTAAATATCCAATAATAATGAAAAACCTAAGTAAACGAAAATCCTGAGTAAATTATACCCACTAAATGGAATAATAAGTAGGTGTTTCAAATGACAGATGAAACTATTAAACATGTTATCTCTGGGAAGTAAAACTATAAAGAATTTTTATTTTGCACTTAATGCATTTCTTAAGGTTTGAATTTGTTATTTCTTTCATATTATAATGAGAAGAAAGATATGAAGATATTTCCATTTTGAAAAAATACAGTTGAAATGATGGTTACAAAAATTATAATAATAACATGGAAGCTTGCTCATTATCCTTGGGGAAAAAAAGATCTGGAATGAAATACCCATAAATGCTAAAAGTGGATATGTTTATTGATGAGAATATGGGATGATTTTTTGCCTGTTTTCCAAATTATCTTTATTCAACAAACATTTATTGAGATCCTAAGTTAAAGGTCTTGAACTATGACAAAGATGTAAAAGGCACTGCCATGCTGTTTATTAATACACCTGACTTATTTTTATAATATTCAGGATAGACATTTTCTCCCTACAAAAGAGTTCTCAGGGAAAATAGTGTAATGCATCACAAAACAATCCAGTAAGAGTTTACTATTACACAAGTTTCTGTGGCATAAAACTATAACATCCATTTTTCAAACACATATAAGAAAATACTATTAAGACATAAGAAAATACTATTAAGACTTAATAATTTTGGTTTACAATCACAACTTCCAAACTTCCAAATATCCAACCCCTTTATCAAATATGAGAAAAGAGAGGGGCACCTTGGTGGCTCAGTCAGTTAAGTGTCTGACTCTCCATTTGGGCTCAGGTCATGATCTCAGGGTCATGAGATCGAGCCTGGTGGGCGCGGAGCCCACTTAAGATTCTCTCTCTCTTTCTCCCTCTGCCCCTCCCCCCTCTCTAAACACAAACAAACAAATATGAGAAAAGAGAGATCAAATTTTCTTTACTGTTTCCTTGGATCCCTGAGATTATTTAAACACCTGCTTCAAAAGCACAGAAATAAAGAGTGAAAAGTTCACAGAGCTGACTAGCTGCATTCAGTAAATATTTCTTAGTAACCTCAAAAGTGAGGGTCAACATATCCAGAAATTTTAATAAAATATCTACCAGATTAGAAGATTTCACATAAAAAAAGTGAAACATATAATTAATAACCTTATGTTGGTTCCATGTTAAAATGGTAGTATTTCAGAGACATTTGGTTAAATAAATAAAGCATTAAATTTTTTAAATAACTATCACAGGTAATTTTCTAAATACCATTTCTCATAAACCTTATAGAGTTCAAAGACAAAAAAAATATGGACCAGATTCATGTCTATCAAATTTGGAAGCATTTTCTTCTGTTATCTTTCATAACATTCTTCTACTTGTTAAATTAAATGCACTAATTCATAGAAAGCACTTAAAATAGTGCCTAGCTTATAGTACTACACAAATGTTTAATGTCATTTTTAACAATTTAAGAAATTGTTTTGAGCAACTCCCACGTGCCTGGCATGATACAAATCACAATTAAAGCACAGTTAGGTCGCTGAAGGAGAACAGCTCTGAAGAACAGGACATCCTGGGCCATAGCTTCTCCTTAATCAAGAACAAAATGGGGCAGACTATCCACACTGCTGAAGAGAAAAAAGAAATAATGTCTTTCCTTTGGTCTCCTAAAAACAGTAGATTCTTGATGGGGTTACTTACCTATCCACATGTGGACCAAAAATGGTAGCCAGGGAACAGATATGTGAAAGCCAAAGGTGGTGAAAGAGAAGGACAGTGAAGTCTCTAGAAATAAGAGGAGGGGTTCGTTGGATGAGGGGCAATGATGGCAGACTTGATATTGTGTCTGCATGGACCTTTCTCCCTTCATATCCCCTCCTAGGAATGTCTCCTCCATGTCACATGCTAATGGCTGAGTGACGTCACACAGCAGGGACATGGCATTCTCCAAAACCCAATAGAAAAGGAGTATCAAGAAATCACTTAGAAACAGCTACTGGAATCAAACAAAGGCCAGCTTTGCTAATGAGAACTATGTCAAATGTCACAGAAGAATAAATGCAAATCAGAGTTAGAATCTATTTTCTGCAAAGTAGATCTAGAGTCAAGTTCAACATTTTAACCAACGATAAACCAAGAGCTTCTACACTTCTTCAAAAAAAACAAAAACAAAAACCTTCCAATAAGGCAAATGCAAAAGTGCTTAATTGATAAATAAGAAAAACAAACATTATGAGAAGCACCCCAGGAGGTAGGTTTGTATTTTGACAAGCAACAAGAATCCAAAATTCTAAACAGTACTACTAAAAATATTTCAACAATTTGTGTCAGTTTCATGATTCCCTTGCTTTATTACTACATTGCAAGTTGATTAGAGGACTATTATAAATATTTTTCATAGAGTAAACTTCTAGACGTTTAATTGCTGTTAAACATATATTTCTCAAATATGTAATCTAACGGGGGGGGGGCAATAAAGATGAGTGGGGATAAGACCATTTCTTGAGCAGCCTGGAAAGCGAAGTGAGCCCAAAGCACCAAAGGTGTTCCTAAGTCTCCTTTGGCTACAACAATGAACAACGCCTTTCCCCAAACAGGGAAGGATCCCCTCTTTTTGATTCCTTAGACAGACTTCTGAAGCAACAGCCTTGGATTTATTTCTCTGGCAAACATCATAAATAAAATATTCATCATTATTAAACCTTCATGGAAAAAAGAATGCTCTGCTAGAGACAGATCCACATGTTTCTAGGAGCAATTCAGAAGTTTTTACACTTTGTTTTTACACTTTTACGCTTTGTTCTTTTTACTGAAATTTTTCTGACTCAGGTAAAACCCCCAAAGGATCTTCAAGGTTGGAAAATGCCTTGAATATCACAAACACCACAGCGAAAGACTTGAATAAAATGAACCTTGTCTCCAGCTGCCAAAGGAAAGTGTCTTGTATTATTTGGCCTGTGTGTGTGCCTTAGCTTCTTTCTGATGCAAATGTTCAACAACTTCCTAACTACAGATTATTTCAACACACAAGGCCCAACATCCTACCAATTCCCATCCAAACCCAGACACCATTATCAGGCAAAGGAGGACATCCACTACTCGGCAAAGGATATCACTTAGGAGACACTCATAAATTACCTGTCCAGCTTTCCATTCATCCAGCAAGTGAAACTACTCTCTGCTAATCATGGAGAAACACCAGTGACCACCAGAGACTTGTGCCCAATTTACCTAACAATTTGGACCTTGGCACTGACTAGTTCTATCTATTATTGATTAAGAAATTGCTCATTACCCTGGGTGTTAGACACAACTGATGAATTGTTGAACACTACGTCTGAAACTAATGATGTACTATGTGTTGGCTAATTGAATTTAAATAAAAAAAAAAAAGAAATTGCTCATTATTACAACCCCTCCAGGTGTCCTTATTCTTTACACAGCAAAAGCCACTAGGCGGTGTCAGAAAGGGTTGACATGTCTGAGATTACACTGCACGTCTGCCCACTAATAGTGTGTAGTGGTCATGCATTTCTTGTAAGGAATGTAAAAAGTTGAGCATGCATAAAGAAGTCATACAGAGTAAGCTCGTTGTTTAATCTGCCTCACCAGCCCTCGAAAGAGAAATGATGCCTTAAAAACTCACAGAAAGCCTTTCATGAGTTTTCTTCAGGGCAACAGAATTTAAATCCCTTGGCCTGAAGCACAGAAAGTTTCACTGACTTCGCTTACTATTATTTTAACCTCTCCTGAACAGATGACTCAGAAAAGACAAAGGCGAAAGTGAGAGAGTAGGCAGAAAAACAGAACCACAAACAAAGGAAGGTCTTCAACTTTCTAGTTCAGCAAATAATAATTATTAAAATTTACATTAGCGTAGTGGTTGAGTGTTCACTAAGAAAAGATTCTTCTAGGGGCACCTGGGTGGCTCAATTGGTTAAGCGTCTGCCTTTGGCTCAGGTCATGATCCCAGGGTCCTGGGATTGAGCCTCGCACAGGGCTTTGTGCTCAGTGGGGAGTCTGCTTCTCCCTCTCCCGCTGCCTCTGTGCCCCCCCAAATAAAGATTCTTCTATATGTGATTCTCACAAGAATCTACTTAATATTAGAGCATACTATAATGTTAATGGACGGTTATGCAGTCAGGCAAAAAAGAACAATGTTGTAGAACTAATGGCATGGAATTATGTTCATAACAGATTTGAGTACAAAATGCTGGTTTCAAAATAGAACAGACTGTTTAAACTGTCCGGGTTCTGTAAAAAGGTATACAGATGCATACACACATATACAGACAAATGTATGCACACATATCTAGAAAACAGGCTGGAAAGATATCAACCAACTATAGTCTCTGGGTTAGGATTACTATATTTTCCTTTTACCTTCTGATATATCTGCAATGAACATGTATTACATGTATGATCAGTAAAAGATAATCATATATGATAATAGTTGTCCTCTGATTTTTCTAATAAGAATTTTTCACTAAATTTCAATAATCACAGCTTAATACCAAGAAGAAACCGAACCTTAGTTTGAACTGCTCTGAGAAAAAGCATTTTTTTAAATATCAGAATTCACTGAGTTTTGTAACCATCGAGAGTTAAAAGGTCTGCTAGCTCAAAACAATTCAGCACAAAGTATCAATTGAGTGACGTCTCAGCCGGATTCGTCCAGGAAGCAGAACTTAGGGTGGAAATTAAAGTGCTGATACTTTTATTGGGAAGTTGCAAGTCCAAGATGGTTTAGGGGAGATGGAAGAGGAGTGGTGGGGAAAGCAGCAAAGCAATGAGACACAGTGCCACCTCCCGACCACCGACCGCCTTACAATCTGCAGAGACACACAGGGTCAGGCAGCCAGACCATGCACTTGGCACGTGGGGCTTTTCCGTAACTGATTACAAGTAACTACCCCAGAGCAGTCCAAGGAAGGGAGAAGGGAGGAGGCCTTATTTTCCCAGTTCCCCACCATCTCCAGTGCCCGTTCCATCGAGGTCCCTCAGAGCCCCCCGTCAGCCCCCCAGGACCCACTCAGGAGGCCAGATCCCATGGCCTAAGTATCTAAGCACAGAAGGAAAGGGCTAATTTCATGCAGGGGGGGTTCAGCATTTGGGGTGTGAAGCCAGAGGGATTCAGGACCTAACCTCAGACTCCAGAAAGCAATGGAACCAGCAAAGGTGGCTGAGTCAGGAGGAAGGCAGGTCCTCCAGAAGAAGGAGGTGATTCCAGGACTTGGAGAGAAATATAAAGACTATGTCCAATATAAATGCCTTGCTATGACTTGGAAATACTTGGCCATTTTATTACATCAAATTCCATGAACAGCACTAATAACAAAATGTTCCCATCTGTAAACCTACAGCAGATGATGAGAGATCTTGTTTTATTCATCTGCTTCACTAACAGCTGGCTCAGCCCCACGCCTGTGAAATGGACTCAGATGACTCACTGTGCAGGTTATACTTAATTCCCGGTGCACAAAACATACTCTCCCACTCAGGAAAGCATACTGGAATGCAAATAAATGAGGCAGATGTTATTAAAGAAATTATGTTAAATCCACTCTAGTTTTTTTAAAGAAAGCCATTTATGAACAACAGTAGTTTTGAGTTTTAAAAAAAATCCCTTATAATTTGTCACAAGTGATCACCCTCTGCCTTGTATGTAGAAACGTTGATTAAAAAGCACTATGAGATACCACTTCACACCCATGAGGATGGCTCTTACAAAAATAAAATAAAAATAAAAAACAGCAAGTATTGGTGAGGATATGGAGAAATTGGGACTCTTGTACATTCCTGGTGAGAATGGATAAAGGCACAGACATAGAATGGCAATTCCTCAAAAAATTAGACATAGAATTACCATATGACCCAGCAATGCCACTTCTAGGTATAAATCTAAAAACTGAAGGTAGGGACTCAAACAGATATGTGTAAACCCATGTCCAGAGCAGCATTATTCACAGTAGCCAAAAGTTCGAAGCAACTCAAGTGTCCGTTGGTAGATGAAGGGATAAACAAAATATGGCACCTACATACAATGAAATATTTTTATGCATGTATCTTTAAACACTGCTTTCTTTTTTTTGGATTTATTGACACATAATTGACAAATAATATTGCATATATTTAAAGTGTACAACATGATGACTTGATATACACATACATTGTGAAATAATTACCACGCGCAACTTAATTAACACATCCATGACCTCACACAGCTAACCTTTTGTTTTGTGGTGAGACAATGGAACGTTATTCAGTATCAAAAAGGAAGGAAATCATGACATATGCTAGACACAAATGAAAGTTAAAGACACTAAGCTAAATGAAATAAGCCAGTCGCAGAAGGACACACACTGTATGAGTCCACGTATATAAGGTACCCAACGTCGTCAAAATCATAGAGACAAAGTAAAATCGGGCTGGGGGAGAGGGACATGGGGAGCTATTGTTTGGGCAGAGAGTTTTACTTTGGGATAATGAAGAAGCTCTAGAGATGGATGGTGGTGATACTTGCACAACACTGTAAATGTACTTTAATGCCACCGAACTGTATACCTAAAAATAGTTAAAATGGTAAATTTTATGTTTATGCATATTATTTTACCATACAATTCAAAATTTTAATACTAATTAAAAACTACTTTTGAACACAGTAAGTAATCAATTAATATTTATAGATACAAAAACTACTTTTGAACACAGTAAGTGTTTATTAAGTATAAATTAATATTTATAGATACAAAATACACCGGAGCATCTGCACCGGTGCTAGTCTAATAGATTGTGCAAAACTTACCATCAAACTATGAAAACCCATTTTAAGCCTAATTTTTCCAAAGTCCGAAATGAAAATAAAAGATAACCTGCCAAAATATACCTAAAAGAAATCATTTACAATGCTAATAGCCATTAAAAAATTAACACAACCCTGAGATCATGACCTGAGCCGAAATCAAGAGTCAGATGCCTAACCAACTGAGCCACCCAGGTGCCCCAAAGGAGTTTAAATTAATATAATTTTCATGCAAATAAACTGACCAATACCTATGAAAATTTTAAAACATACAAATCCTCCAACACCCTCAATTCCACTTACAGAAGAAATCCATCCTAGAAAATACTTGCACGACTGCATAAGGATTTCTTGCAAGAAAGTTCAGTTATATACTGTTTATAATCAGAAAAATATGAAAAAATCTAAATGTCCATCAAGAGAAATACGATTAAAATTTTTTTTGATGAAACCATTCCATGAAATATTATGCATTTGTTAAAAAGAATGAAGTGGATCTATGCATGCTAAAATGGAAAGATTCAAAATGTGTTAAGAAAAGATACATAAAAATACATAAAGCATGATGCCATTTATGTTTAAATAAAAACCACCTATATGTATACAGGAATTGTGTGTGTGTGTGTGTGTGTGTGTGTGTGTGTGTGTGTGTGAGACAAGTTTCTTGGAGGACATATACCAAACTCCTAACCATGGATGTCTCTGTGGAATAGAGGCATACATGGGAGTATAGGAGAATGAGTCATTTGTAGATTCTTGGTCCCAAGTGAGAGAAACATAACTAAAAACAAATAGAAACATAACTAACATACAGGGCAAGATAAAAACATTATCATAAACCCAGAGCTCCAAGCTTTAGACAAGACTGGATTTAGGAACTCAAAGGATGTCATCGGGTTCTGCTGTCCTGTCCTGAGTGTGTCACTCCTTTTGTTCTTCAGATAAACCCTTTTTCCAGGGTAGCCAAAGAGGCCCCTGAACACCCAGACTCGCATCCTTCCAATGCAAGAGGAGAGTAGCTGTTTTCCCTTTCAGCTCCCATGAAAAGTCTGAGGGGACTGACTGTTCCAACTTGAGACACATGCTGAATTAATTAGGGTTTGCATTTAGACGCAAGTGACAGAAAACCCAAGTAATATTAGTTTCAACACATAAGAGTTTTAGGTTTCTCCCTCACACCACAAGAAGTACCCAGAGCAGACAGCCTGCTGGCCTCACGTCACAGGCACTGATGTTCTGCCAGTCTTCTTTGTGGTCCAAAGGCGCCACCAGCTACTGAGCTAACACACCTCTGGGGGCGGTGTGAGAAGAAAGCAGCAGCGGTGTGTATATCAGGAAAAAGCAAAGGCTCCCCCCAAAATGCTCAGTAGGCCTGCTTATTTCTTACTGGCAGAACATTGTCCCATGCCACCGCAAAGGGATCTAGGAAAATTTAGCATTCCAAACTCCATGGCGAAGGAGAGCAAAGGAAGCAGACGTTGAAAGACTGTCTAGTGAACCAACCTAGAGAATATCCTAGAAATCCCTGTTCCTAAGTAATCAATCCCTATAGCTCACCAGGCTCAGGTGTCCGTTTTCATCCTTGTGACAGGGGAGAGCAGTGGGGGGAGGGTTGTAGAGAACAGGGTGACTTCTACGTCTTACCTTATGGAGCTCCCAAAAATAGCTGAGGAATTGAAGGTGATTCCCCCTCCCTTTTTTTTTTTTTTTTTTTTTGGCTTTTTGGGTTTTTTTTCAGTATCTTCCAACTGACAAAGAAATTTTATTAAATTATTAATAATAATACGGTAACAAACTATTTTACTGAAGGAAGAAATGGAACTAATCCAGGTTTTTCTCATTTGGGTCCTGGCAATTATCATCAAGAGGCAACATTTATTAGGAAGGGCATCACAGAGGGGAAAAAAACTGGGTAAAGAAAGAATCATGAATAATGAAAACTGATCTCTCCCATTTAATTTTCCCTACATCTGTCTGGATGAAATTACACCTACTAAATATTGACTTTGCTTCTAAGGACCTGAAGGCATGTGACATATTTTATTTGACATAGATCACTACATTTAACCTTTGGGTAAAGATGGAGCCAGCATATCTCATTCAGTGACACAGAAGAAAGTGATACATAAAGAGGTGAAGTGATGAAGCTGGGCTCGATTGTCACGCCATAATTGCCTTATAGATCCCTCTGCCACCTATGGGGAGGCCTGGCCGACTGGCTCTGTAGTGGCTGCTTTCCAGCCAGTTTGTTCTCCAGCCCAAAGAGAAATGGTTCTTCACCGAGGGCATTGTGAACTTGGGTTAGAAAAAAATTACCTTTTTTTCCCCACAAACCTCTAACTTAGGTTTCCTTCCATTATATAGGGCACCAACCACTGTAGTATTCAAGGCACCTACGAATTTGTCACCAACAGAAACCCCAGATATTTTCCTAGCTGCTGAGTCCTGTCATTTTATTTGTACACATCACCGCTACAAAAGCAGTTATTAGACCTTTATGTTGTGATAACTGGATTTCAATAAAACGTGTTTTCTCTGTAATCCTATATATTTCATTTTATGCATTCAAAAACATTCTTCTGATGCCAAAAGGATCCATGGCACCAAAAAAGAAAGAAAGAAAGAAAGAAAGAAAGAAAGAAAGAAAGAAAGAAAGAAAGAAAGAAAGAAAAATAAAGAAAAGAAGAAAAGAAAAAAAAACACACAACAGATTAAGAGCATCTACACAGAATATCTCAAGCACTGGAGCTTATGTAGGAGCCTTCAAACACTTCTTGAAACCTTCCGAGGATAAGAAAAAAAATCCTTATTCCAAGTCTGCCTTGATATATGACCACAAATCATCAGACCCATTGTTTGGGTACATGTTTGCCTCCTGTTACAACATAACTGCATGATGATCAAGTCTCAAACCCCCATTCGGTGCTTTTCTCTTCCCAGGGGTCTCTCAAGAGAACCCTTCACTCTCACTGCTATCGAGGAGCAATACATGTTGCCTGGGTCACACACAAAGCAGCTGCCATTTCTCCAACATAATCACAGGCACTATAGCAGTACAACAGTTCACAGTCAACATTCCAAGGCACAATCAATAAAACTAGAAGCCATGTAAAAAGGTTAAAACCTATCAATGTTTCCTCTTTAACTCTCCCTGGCTAGGGAGAGAATTATGAGTATTTCTTCCACTACATCAATTAGCTGTCACTGGGTGTTCTCCTGTGGGCGCTGAAGTCAAGCAGAACTGGTTTTGAATTCCAGCTCTTCTACTATCTACTGTGAGTAACAAGATACCCTTCTTGAGCTTTGGATTTTTTTATTCATTCATTCATTCATTCATTCATGCATTCATGCACTCATTAATCAACAAATGCTTTTTGATCAAGTCCTATAAGTTGTCTTTACCACAGTTCTGAACAGATAATGCAGAAATGGAGGAACTTAGGAAGACCCAATATTAGGATGTGCAAATGCTCTCAAGACAAAAATCCACAAATGGTTCAGAAAGAGTAGGCCCATCTTGTGATGTCTCAGAACTCCGTACCAGACAGATGGGGTTTCCCAGCAGCACAGCACAGGTAGAGAGGAAGCAGAGTAGGATAGCACAGATATGCCTCAGAACCTGGTTAGGACGGTTGCCTGAATAGATCTAGCCTCCAAAAGAATATGGGCTGGGAACAATGGAAAGAACATCAGTGGTAGAAACAAAGATCCACAAAGGAAGTCGAAGAGAAGACTGGGGGAAGCCACTCAGCAGTGGGTGGAAAATAGCAGCCGTAAATCCATGGTCAAGAAAGATTCCAGAGTAACGTGTTAACATTTGTCAAAGGTAAAGCAGAGCCCATGTTACCTATCCTGGAAGCAGAGGCAGGGTTGTAGCTTGTAGGAGAAGGCTTAGCAAGAACAAAACAAGTTAACAGGCACCAGAGCTGACAGCCAGAACGGGTGGCTGGCACACACAGGAGGGAGAGGATACAGGATACGGAGAGTGCTGGAGAACGGGAGTCACTGGAGCATGATACCCTGTACACCCAATCTCAGGTGTGGCAATATGACGAGTGCTAAGTACAGAGCAAGGGACCTGACACCACACATGTCCTGCTTCAGGAAGGACTGGCCCTGAACCTGGACCAGGGTGAGAGGGACATAAAGAAGGCTTCAGTCGTACCAGCTTTCAGGCACCAGGAAAGATGAAGCAGAGAAAGTGAATGATGGGAGGGGGTTGAAGCCACCAATGGTTCAACATTTTTTAGCTTTTTAAATTGAAGTATAATTAACATACAGTGTTGTATTAGTTTCAGGTATACAGTATAATGATTCAACAATTTCTATACATTGCCCTGTGCTCATCATGATAAGGGCACTCTTTAATCCCCTTCATCTGTTTCCCCCATTCCCTCACCCACCTTCCCTCTGGCAACCACCAGTTTTTTCTGTGTTCAAGAATCTGTTTTTTATGTCTGTACTACCCAAAGCAATCTATACGCTTAATGCAGTCCCTATCAAAATACCATCAGCATCATTCACAGAGCTAGAACAATCTTAAAACTTGTATGGACCCACAAAAGATCCCAAACAGTCAAAGCAATCTTGAAAAAGAAAAAGCTGGAGGCATCACAATTCCAGACTTCAAGTTATGTTACAAAACTGTAGTCACCAAGACAGTATGGTACTGGCACAAAAACAGACACATAGATCAATGGAATAGAACAGAAAACCCAGAAAAGGACCCACAACTATATGGTCAACTAAACTTTGACAAAGCAGGAAAGAATATCTAATGGAAAAAAGACAGTCTCTTCAACAAATGGTGTTGGGAAAACCGAACAGTGACGTGCAAAAGAATGAAACTTTCTTACACCATACACAAAAATAAATTCAAAATGGATGGAAGACCAGGGCGACTGGGTTGCTCAGTCGGTTAAGCATACAACTATTGATTTCGGCTTGGGTCATGATCTCAGGGTCGTGGGATTGAGCCCTGCGTTGGGCTCCATGCTCAGCATGGAGTCTGCTTGGAATTCTCTCACCTTCTCCCTCTGCACCTCCCCCACCCCCTCTCTTGCTTTCTCTCGCTCTCTCTCTAAATGAATAAATAAAGTCTTTTAAAAATGGGATGAAAGACCTAAATGTAAGATATAAAACCATAAAAATCCTAGAGGAGAGCACAGGTAGTAATGTCTCTGACACTGGCCATAGCAACATTTTTCTAGATATGTCTCTTGAGGCAAGGGAAACAAAAGCAGAAATGAGCTATTAGGAATTCATCAAGATAAAAAGCTTCTGCACAGCAAAGGAAACCATCAACAAAACTAAAAGGCAGCCTATAGAATGGCAGAAGATATATGCAAGTGTTCGTATCTAAAATCTACAAGGACCTTATCAAACTCAACACCCCAAAACCAGATAATCCAGTTAAGAAATGGACAGAAGACATGAATAGACATTTTTCCAAAGAAGATATCCAGATTGCCAACAGACACATAAAAAGATGCTCAACATCACTCATCATCAGGGAAATACAAATCAAAACCATGATGAGATACCACCTCATACTGTCAGAATGGCTAAAATTAACAACACAGGCAACAACATGTTGGTGAGGATGCAGAGAAAGAGGAACTCTCTTGCACTCTTCGTGGGCATGCAAACTGGTGCAACCACTATGGAAAACAATATGGATATTCAAAAGCTCAAAAGTTAAAAATAGAACTATTGTAGGTTCTTGCAATTGTACTACTGGCTATTTACTCAAAGGATACAAAATTACTGATTCAAAGGGGCACATGCACCCCGATGTTTATAGCAGCATTATCAACAATAGCCAAATTATGGAAAGAGCCCAAATGTCCATCACACACACACACACACACACACACACACACACACACACACACACACTGGAATATTACTCAGTCATCACAAAGAATGAAATCTTGCCATTTGCAACAACATGGATGGAGCTAGAGTGTATTATGTTAAGCGAAGTCAGTCAGTCAGAGGAAGACAAATACCATAAGATTTCACTCATGTGTAATTTAAGAAACAAAACAGATGAACATAGGGGGAGGGGAGAAAAAGAGAGGGAAGCAAACCATAAGAGACTCTTAACTACACAGAACAAACTGAGGGTTGCTGGAGGGGAGGTGGGCAGGGGATGGGCTAAATGGGTGTTGGGTATTGAGAAGGGTACTTGTATTGAGCACTGGATGCTATATGTAAGTTATGAATCACTAAATTCTACTCCTGGTACACTATATGTTAACTGACTAGAATTTAAGTAAATTCTAGTTTTGGGGGGGGGGGGAGAGTCTGTTTTTTTGTCTCTTTTCTTCTTTGTTAATTTGTTTTACTTCTTAAATTCCACATATGAGTGAAATCATATGATATCTGACTTTCTCTAATTATTTCACTTAGCATTATATCTTCTAAGTTCATCTGTATCATTGCAAATGGCAAAATCTCATCCTCTCTTATGGCCGAGTGATATTTCACTCTGTATTTATACTACATCATCTTTATTCATTCATCTGTTGAGGAACACATGGGTTGCTTCCATATTTTGGCTACTGTAAACAATGTTGCAATAAACATAAAAGTGCATATATCTTTTTGAATTTATGTTTTCATTTTCTTTGGGTAAACACCCAGTAGTGGAATTACCAGATCATATGGTATTTCTATTTTTAATTTTTTGAGGAAACTCCGTACTGTTTTCCATAGTGGCTGCATCAGCTTGCATTCCTACCAACAGTGCATAAGGATTCCTTTTTCTCTACATCTTCGCAACACCTGTTATTTCTTCTCTTTTTGATTCTAGCCATTCTGACAGGAGTAAGATCATATCTCATTGTGCTTTTGATTTGCATTTCCCTGAGGACTAGTGATGTTGAACATCTTTTCATGGGTCTGTTAGCCATCTATATGTCTTCTTCAAAACATATATCTGTTCAGGTCCATTTTTAATCAGATTATTTGGGGGGTTTTTTGGTGTTGAGTTGTATAAATTCTTTACATATTTTGGATATTAACACTTTATTGGATATATCATTTGCAAATATCTTCTGCCATTCAGAAGATTGCCTTTTTGTTCTGTTGATTGTTCCTTTTGCTGTGCAAAAGCTGTTTGTTTTTATGTAGTCCCAGTAGTTTTAATTTTGCTTTTGTTTCCCCTTCCTGAGGAGACATATCTAGAAAAATGTTTCTATGGCCAGTGTCAAAGAAATTACTGCTTATGTTTTCTTGTAGGAATTTGATGATTTCAGGTCTCACATTTAGGTCTTTTATGCATTTTGAGGTTTTGTGTATGGTGTGAGAAAATGGTCCAGTTTCACTCTTTTACATGTAGCTGTCCAGTTTTCCCAGCAGCATTTATTGAAGAGACTGTCTTTCCCCCATTGAATATTTTTCCTTCGTCATGGATTAATTGACCCTCTAAGTATGAGTTTATTTCTTGTCTCTACTCTTTTCCATTGATCTATGTGTACATTTTTGTGTCAGTACCATACTGTCTTGATGACTACAGCTTCAAAATCTGGGATTTTGATACCTCCAGCTTTGTTCTTTTTTCTCAAGATTTCTTTGGCCATTTGGGGTCTTCTGTGTTCCATACAAATTTTAGGATTATTTGTTCTAGCTCTGTGAAAAATGTTGTTGCTACTTTGATAGCAATTGCAGTCAATTTGTAGATTGCTTTGGGTAGTACAGGCAATTTAACAATATTGGTTCTTCCAATCCATGAGCATGGATTATGTTTCCATTTCTTTGTATCATCTTCAATTTCTTTCATCAACATTTTATCGTTTTTAGAGTACAGATCTTTCATCTCCTTGGTTAAGTTTATTCCTAGGCATTTTATCATTTTTGGTGCAATTGTAAATGGGATTGTTTTCTTAATTTTTCTTCCTGCTACTTCATTATTAGTGTATAGAAATGCAACAGATGTCTATTACTTTGTATCCTGCAATTTTGCTGAATTCATTTATCAGTTCTAGTAGTTTCTTGCAGTCTTTAGGGTTTTCTGTATATAGTGTCATGTCATCTGCAAATAGTGAAAGTTTTATTTCTTCCTTAACAATGTTCACCTTTAAAATGTGGTCAAGAACAAATGCAGAAGAAGCTCTCCATCACTCTGTAAGTCCACTTACACTCAGTCAAGGCCTTTTCTATCTTGGAAATATCCCAGCATCTACAGGTCTACTGGGTCAGGATTTGCAAAGAAAATACATCACTGGTTACAGAGTGAAAGCTTTCAGAGAAAGTCTACGTTAGCAACTAACAGATATTGCCTAAGAACACATAGTGAAAAATATTAACATATCAGAGATGAACCTATTTCAAAAAGCAGTTCCTCCCAAGGTGCCTGGGTGTCTCAGTAGGTTGGGTGTCTGACTCTTGATTTCAGCTGAGGTCATGATCTCAGGGTCCTGGGATTCAGCCCCACACTGGGCTTTGCACTCAGCAGGGAGCCTGCTTGAAGATTCTCTCCCTCTCCCTCTATGCCTCCCCACCTCATGCTCTCTCTCTCTCTCTCTAAAAGGTAAAAAAATCTTTTTTAAAAAGTAGTTCCTCCCATTCCAAACAAGAACCAAAAAAATCATGGGAAATAAAACCTTTTATCTCTAGACTTAAGTTTGTGGGGTGAAACATTTGTAAACCTGAATCACAAGTTTACAGGTAAGACATTCAGTCTGCAAACATCCCCAACAAGAAAGTACCCTGTCATGACCAACCTTATTTACCATGTCAAACAATTTCCTAACATTTTTATTGTAATCTTTCTTTCTACATAACAGACCCAAGTAGAAGATGTCTTTTTAAAGTTGGGTGGCCTTGGGACACCTGGGTGGCTCAGTAGGTTAGCCATCTACCTTTGGCTCAGGTCATGATCCCAAGGTCAAGGGATCGAGTCCCGTGTTGGGCTCCTCACTGAGCAAGGAGCTCCTTGCTTCTCCCTCTGCCTGCCACTCCCCGTTTGTGCGCTCTCTCTCTCTCTGACAAATAAATAAAATCTTAAAAAGGGGGGGTGGCCTTCATTTTCAAAGGATATATTTTTAAGTTATAAAAATATGCTTTACTTTACCATAGGGAAACACCAACATTATAACAGTACGTCATTGTATTGCAAAAGGAGTGGAAAGTTGCAGAAATGAACATATTTGCATAAGGTTTCTGAGGTTAGAGTAATTTTTTTTTTTTAAGATTTTTATTTATTTATTCGACAGAGATAGAGACAGCCAGCGAGAGAGGGAACACAAGCAGGGGGAGTGAGAGAAAGAAGCAGACTCATCGCGGAAGAGCCTGATGTGGGGCTCGATCCCATAACGCCAGGATCATGGCCTGAGCCAAAGGCAGACGCTTAACCGCTGTGCCACCCAGGCGCCCCT
This sequence comes from Ursus arctos, assembly GCF_023065955.2. Classification (NCBI taxonomy): domain Eukaryota; kingdom Metazoa; phylum Chordata; class Mammalia; order Carnivora; family Ursidae; genus Ursus; species Ursus arctos. Next base: position 63,773,567 of record NW_026623111.1, read on the forward strand.
AGAGTAATTTTTTAAAATTTTCTTCAAGACTGTCATATCATCTTTCCAAGAATAAAAATATTCGAATGTCTTCCTTTCCTTGACTTACTCTGAATTAGAAAATTGAACTGCTCTAGCCTTGGGTAACTATACCATGCTGCTGATATCATAACTTAAATCCAAGTTATGCTCATTCAAGTTCTCCTTTACAACTTATCTGCCACTAAGGAGTTGATCTGATTATGTTGTCTAAAGACCCCTCCAAAGCACTTTAAAATCAAATTGCTTTATGTGTTTTGAAAGCAAAAGTTTCTGAAGGTTTTATAATATCTTCTTCTCTCTTCTTGGGATAATTGCACTAGAAGTCACTGAAGTGGCTATGAGGGGTCCCTCTGGGACTGCAGAAGGAGTCTCCACTTGACCATCACACCTGCGAGTCCACAGCAATGACTATTATTTTTGTTCTAAAGCACATTCCACCTTATGTTCAGGGAAACATGGACTTCTGCAATCCCCAGAGCCTCCTCCTTCTAACATCTAACAAGTTTGGGCTGCAGGCCAAGGGTCTAAGTGTAAATCCTAGGATCTCACATAAAAACTTCTATTTGTTCTTTTAAAAATGAAAATCTTTTCAGTAGAGAACAACTGAATAGAAGCTTATTGCCTAGTCAGTTCTATACCTAGAATTAGCAAATAATAAAATGATTACAGTTGGTTTTTATTTTTTTATATATAATTAAAGATACTACGCAACTATATCCGTTATAGGTTAAATTGTGTCCCTCCAAAAGGAAATGTTGAAGTCCTAACCCCACAATGCCTGTGAATATGACCCAATTTGGAAATAGGGTGTTTACAGATGTAATCAAATTAAGATGAGGTCATTAAGGTGAGGCCTAACCCAAGATGACTGGTGTCCTTAATAAAAGGAAAATGCCATGTGAAGACGGAGACAGCCAGGGAAATGCCACATGGTGACAGAAGCAGAAACTGACAGAGGTAATGTAGCTGCAAACCAAGGGACGCCAGGAATTATTAGCAAACTACCAGAAGCTAGAAAGAGGCAAGTAAGGATTCTCCTGCAGATTTCAGAGGGAGCAGGGCCCCATCAACACCTTGATTTTAGACTTCCAGCCTCCAGAACTGTGACACAATAAGTTTCTGTTATTTTGAGTCACCAGTTTGTGGTATTTTGTTTTGCCAGCCGTGAGACTCCAACACACAGTATTTCTGCTTCTTACTGCTAATTTTCACATCACTGTGAGATTCTTGGTGAACTTTTCCTTGAAAGTACCTTCTTCATTCAGCCACTGTAATTGCAGTGATATAGAACCAGGCTCAGCCATGCATGCAATGGGTTTAGTATTTTAATATGTATAACAAAAGGTCCTACTTGCTAGCGTTGCCAGATAAAATGCAGGATGCCCCATTAAATTTCAATTTCAGATAAACGATGAATAATTTTTTTAGTTACATCCTATGCTTTACCTGGGACACACTTACTATAAAATCATTCATTGTTTACGTGAAACTCAAATCGAACTGGGTGTCCTATATTTTTATTTGATAAATCTGACAGCCCTGCATCCCACCGAATAGACGCAAGGTCTGCTTCTGGAATATTCTGTTATTTGCTGTTTGTTTCTAGTCCTTGAGCCAACAAGACAAACTACCAGATATTGAATACCATGCAGGCTGTTCTTCCTCTTTGGTTTCCAGGAGCTCCAGTTTAATTTGTAGACACTGTTAACAATTATGGACAGATGATGACCGCTGCGGTGAGTTTGCTTTGGGTAAGCACCATGACATCCATACAGCTTTTATAAAATGCTACACAATCAATAAAAAGAAATTAGAACCATCAATTCTATATGTAAAGATGTAATCAGCTTCCAGGGGCATTTCAAATTCTTTATTTCGATGTGGTAAGCAACATAAGCATATAGGAAGAACACAAAAGGATTTTTTTCTTTTTACCAACACTAAATTAATTATTTTTTCTAAAAATGTAATATATCCCTTTATGGATAATGCTGTTATTACGAGACTTTGTAATCTGCTTCAATCTTATTTCTTATTCTCCCTGGACCTCTGCTCCTTCATCTGTAAAATGAAGGAGGTAGAAGACACAATTCCAGGGCCTTTGTCAGGATGCTGGAGTTAGCCGCAGGCTTAATCAACCTTTCTCTCGGTCTACTCGCTTTTGCCTCCCCCGCCACAGATGACCCCACCCCCATCAAAGTTCCTCTTCCCTAGAGTCAGATAAGGCCTAACCAAGCGTAACAGAAACCACAAAAGAAACAATTATTAAATTTGACTGAATATATCAAAAGACTCCATGAACAAAATTAAAAGGCAAATGACAAACGGGAAAAAGTATTTGCATCATATTACATAGAAAAATTTTAACATGCCAAAAAAATTTAGGCAAAGGACAAAATAGGCAATTTACACATTTGCACACAGCACACTAGATGTCTATGTGTACATGCATGCATACACATTCATACACACATATAAAGAGAGATGATAAACATATGAAAATAGGTTTCATCCATTGGTAATTAAAGACATACAAATTAAAGAAAGCAAGCATCATTTTGCCTATCAAGTTGACAAAATTCTTTCAAGAAAACAACCCAATATTAGAAAAATGCACTCTCGGGATGCCTGGGTGGCTCAGTCGGTTAAGCAACTGCCTTTAACTCAGGTCATGATCCCAGGGTCCTCAGATCAAGTCCCACATTGGGCCCCCTTGCTCAGCAGGGAAGCTGCTTCTCCCTCTGCCTCTGCCTGCCACTGCCCCTGCTTGTATGCTCTCTCTCTCTCTCTGACAAATAAAATAAATAAAATCTTAAAAAAAAAAAAAAAGGAAAAAGAAAAACATACTCTCAGGGGTGGCTGGATGGCTCAGTTGGTTGAGCGTTCAACTCTCGATTTTGGTTCAGGTCATGATCTCAGGGTTGTGAGATCAAGCCCAGCATGGGGCTCCCCACTGAGTGTGGAGTCTGTTTGAGACTCTCTCTCCCCCTCGCTCTGCCCCTTCCCCCACCTTCCTCTCTCCCTCTAAAAACAAAAAACAAAAAACAAAAAAAGAAGAAAGAAAGAAAGAAAAGAAAGGAAAAGAGAAGAAAAAAGCACTCTCATACCCTGCTGGCAACTGTATACAGTGATAGAATCATTTGAGAAATCAATTTAGGGGCATCTGGCTGGCTCATTGAGAAGAGCACGTGACTCTTGATCTTAGGGTCATGAGTTTGAGCCCCACGTTGAGTGTAGAGATTACTTAAATAAATAAATCTTTTTAAAAAATGTATCAATTTAGTAATTCTTATGAAAGGCTTAAAATCCACAAAGATTTTAATTCAGCAATTACACATCTGGGAATTATGTTCAAAGATCTACCTTAAGACCTCATTCACTATATCATTGGTGACAAAAATTATTTGGAAACAGCCTAAATTTGGATATGAGTCAATAAATTATGATGCAACCATATGTTGGAATACTGTGTAGTTATTTAAAAGTATGTGGTAGAAATACTTAATGACACAAGATACATTCATGATATCGTAAAACCATTTTAAAACAGCTTGCATCACACACAGCGTGATCCCATTGTTCTAAAAGAAAATATATGTACATAAGCATGTAACCCTAAATAAAGACTAGAAAAACATACAAAAGTGAATAATAAACAGAAATTATTTCCCGGCAGTGGGATTACGATCTTTTTTTTCTCCTTCCTACTTTCAAAGTTTTCTACAATGGTCATGTACAACTTTCCATGTTAAGGAAAAAAATCACACATCTTACATTTTAATTCATTCTATCCTATCTTAAAACCTGCCCTCTGCTGGGCTGCAGTAGGTCAATCTAATAAACACGCCTATTAATTTGTTGGTATGTAAAATAATGCTTTAACCTAGTGAACTAGTTTAGAACATTTGGTTGCCAGAAGCAGAAATTACAGTTCGCTGTATGTTAAGCCGGAAGAATTGTTATAAAAAATGAGGTCACGTAAGAACATGGCAGCCCCTGTAACAGTGTGAGTGGATTTGCAGGGAAGGACAGTTTCCAGAAAAAAAGGAAAACAATTCCAGAAAAGCAAAGGCTTGTCAGGAAAAAGTATAGTAGATACCAACCACACTAGCTAAAGCCAAATGTATTTATTTAGCAGGCCTGTGAATAGCTTCTCTGGTGAACTTCCCACCTGTCTTAGACTGGGTTCCCAGGTGGAATCTGAGGTGGAAAGCTCCGTGCACGAGGATTTCAGGCAGTGTTGTCGGGAGACACTTTACCTGTAAGGACAACGGAAGGCAGGGCTGGGCAGGGGGAGGAGCTGACAGCGATCGACTTGCCACTGAGCTCTCAGCCAATCCTGCGGGAAGCTCTGGAGCCTGGACAGCCTTTCAGAGTTCTCCAAACTAAGGCAAGGGGATAGGCCTTCATACACCCGCATCAGCCAAGACGAGGCGCGACGCTGAGCAGGGCGCGTTCCTGCAGCAGAGGTGCCCGCACCAGCCCCTATTCCCCGCAGTCCGTGGACAGAGGGGTGTGACTAAAAAGGGCATCAGGGTGGGCACCACACTATGTCCGTGTGGTAGAGCAGAGTTAAGCCCCACCCCACCTCCTTTACAAAAGCCTAGGGAACATCCATTTTTTTATATTTTAAAGGTACAGTTACACTCATAAGTAAAATAAGCAAATCTGAGGCTCAGAAATAAAAAATCTGGTGACAAGCAAGGGCTGAAGACATCAGATCCGCTGGGATCAGGAGCCAGCCAATGGGCCTAGGGAGACAAAGCCTGGAACCTGGGAGATGGTGGCTCCTAGTACTGCTCTGTCCCTTTGTAAAAATTCATAGATGACTTAGCCACCCAATATACTCAGAACAAAGGCTCATACTCAATAGGAGTGAATGCTCGGGTCACCCACCAGGTAAAAAAAACCACAACTCACTGAGGCACTAGCTGAAAGCATAGGGAATACAGAATGGGTAGTAGAAAAAAGAAGTTATAAATACCAATTCTAATCTTATGGTCAGGTACATAAATGAGAATTGTAGTAACCATGTATTTTTTTTCCTTATTTTATCTCTACATTTTTCCATCTGCCTTTTCCCTATTTTATACAAGGTAGGTTGACGTGATAAACTTTTTTTTTAGATTTTATTTATTTGAGAGAGACAGAGAGAGAGAGTATGAGTGGGGGCGGGGTGCAGAGGGAAAAGGAGACTCCCCACTGAGCAAGGAGCTCAATGTAGGACTCAGTCCCAGGACCCTGAGATCATGACCTGAGCCAAAAGCAGACGCTTAACTGACTGTGCCACCTAGGTGCCCCAATGTGATAAACTTTATAACGTACTTTTTAGGGTATAGGATATCAAGCTGCAATTCTGACTTTATTAAGAGAGGTCTGAACATTACTCAGAACCAAAGATGAAAGTATATCTGAACCAAGGATGATGACTAATACAGTTCTGTAAGCTGGGTCCAACAAAGCAGGCAAGAAGGAGAAAAAACATACCCCAGAAATGGTGGCATTGACTGATGGGATGCTAGATCTCTCTTTTCTGGGGAAGAGACTGTGTTTCCACTGGACTGAGAGACAGTTGTATCACCTGAGGCAGGAGTATGTTATTGTTGTTGTTTGAAAATTTAAATATAGGTAGAAGTGTATAAATAAAAACTAGCCATATAGCATTCCATTAAAGAGATAAGCCACAATTGACCATACTATTCCCCTATCCTTGTAAGTTCGCATTTAAGTTCTTTTCAGTTATTGCCATTACAAATTATATACTGAGAATACTTCCAACGTTTTGTAATTTTTTAATAGAGTCACAGAATCGGGATCCAAGGACGTATTTCTAATATTCTCAGCCTTATACAGTTCTGTGAAAAAAATTCTTTTTCTCTTTCTGGCAGAGTGGCCAACAGGGTCAGAAAACCAACTGATGGTGGCAACTTAGAGTCTCAGTCTTAATGCCTATTCATTGACTTCCCTGATTCTCCATGCTAAAATCTTCTTACTCAGAGGGGAGGAGAGCAGGAGGAAGCTTCTTCCCAAGCTGGGATTGTACTCTTATTTATTCATTCAACAAACTTTTTGGAGAAACCACTGAATATTGTATCCTAACAGTGTTTCATTTACCACAAAATAAAATGTTAGCACTCTTCTAGAAAATATATAGAATTTCATGGCATACCTGTTGTCCTCATTCCATCTTTCTTTTCCATCCTTTTTTATTTTTTATTTTTCACCTATTTCAAATTTCTTTCCTCCTACTGTATTGCAGGTGCCCTCAGTTCTTCCTGGTACAAAGAAGAGAAAGGGGCATTAAGAGTCTATCTGCATCCTTATTATTTATGACTGCAATCAACAGAACACCCAACTTAGAGTGCTTTAAACAATAAAGGAATATATAATCACTTCAAGTAATAAGTCTGAAGGCATACTGTTCAAGAATTGGTCCAGCAGGGGCGCCTGGGTGGCTCAGTCATTAAGTGTCTGCCTTCAGCTCAGGTCATGATCCCAGCGTTCTGGGATCGAGCCCCGCACTGGGCTCCCTGCTCAGCGGGAAGCCTGCTTCTCCCTCTCCCACTCCCACTGCTTGTGTTCCCTCTCTCGCTGCCTCTCTCTCTGTCAAATAAATAAATAAAATCTTTAAAAGAAAAAAAAAAGAATTGGTCCAGCAGCTCAGTGATGTCATCCAGGGCCCAGGTTCTTCCCATTCTTTTGCTCTGAGATCCTCAACACACTAGACTTTCATCCTCTGGTTTGGTTGTCTCATGGTGGTGCGATGGCTGCAGCAACGACACCTATCATGTCCTCACACCATAGTGCAGAACACCGGAAGAGAGAAAGAAATGGCCTCCACATACAAATCTCTCGAACAAGGAGAAAAATCTTTCCCATTACAGCAGAATTCTCTTATGTCTCATTGACCAGAACTGGGTCACATGGATACCACTAGCTGTAAATACACTGACAAAATGAGAATCTGGCCTGTTTAGCTTCATTCAAGAGGGGTGGTAGAAATGTGTATTGAGTAGAGAACCAAGTGACTGATATCAATACTGGATTATGCTGGTGAGTAGAGGGGTGGATGCATATTTACATATCTATGTAAAAAAAAAAAGCCTTTTTAAAAAATTTTGAGGCCCAAATGTTCTGTTCTATGTTTCTACCTAACTATGTATCACAACATATGGTCACAACACTCACACACACTCTCTCACCCTTTCCTTGCCCACTCCCCTGTCTCTCCCATACATGAGAAGCTTTCAATAAACTTCCTGCAACATATTTTCTAATATTTTCATTTCAATACTGTCGGTGATGCAATATCTAATTGTTCTTTGTTTGGAATAGTTGACATTAGCAGACGTATTTGCAACATTTCCTTTCTAGATAATACACTCTTCTGCTTAACAACAATCAGATGTGTCTGGAAGTCTAATGAGTCACTATGAATAAGTTGCTATACGTAATTCAGTAATTCAGGAAAAAAACTCCAACAAGAACCTTACATTCAAATATAATGATAAAATACCTACTTCTAATACATAATGCTCCACCATCTACTCAGTATTCTCCCATTCATCATCTTACTAATCCTCACAATGACCCTGTAAGGTTAGTATCATTATTAGCATTTTACAGATCAAGAAACAACTGGTCATTAGAATTAAGTTGACCTTGGCCAGTCGCAGAGAAGAAGTGACAGACCAGGACTTTAACTCACTTATCGAGACATTATGCCAATTGCTTGTAGGTTCTACACAAGTAGGAAAGAATCCAGTTATTTCTCATATTTTACTATATGACTATGTTTTTAAGAATTATGAAAGTTTAGGGATGTCACTTAAACTCTCTGTGATCCTTTTTGTTCTATAAATTTGTTCTATAAATTAGGGTTTTAAATAGATTAAAGGTTCCCAACCACCAGTAGAGCAACCAGAAAAGCTGACCTAGTAAATCTCTGAGCCTCACCTGAGTAATAGCTGAACAATTACCACTGCCACAATTCCTTTCCTCCCAACCCTTACCCCCAGTGTGGTTGTATTCGTTCATACATGCATTCAAAAAACATTTATGAAGCAACTGCCATGGGCCAGAAATTTTCAGGGGGAAAGGTAAAGCAACAGGAACAGAGTTCTTCCCCAATGCCTATGCTTTCACTGTCAATAACTTTATACCCCACCCTGATTTTCAAAATTTTATGGACAGATTAAAAGTGGTTTGTTTCTGATGCTTCTTTGTGTTCTAAAATGCTATGAATCTATGACTTTAGACATGAGAAATCTAAGAGAGCAAATATAACAAAGAAGGACTGGGGCGCCTGGGTAGCTCAGCCGGCTAAGCGTCTGACTCTTGATTTCAGCTCAGGTCATGATCTCAGGGTCGTGAGATCCAGCCTTGCATCGGGCTCCACTGTGGTACCTGCATGGGATTCTCTCTCTTGCTCTCTCCCCCCCCCCCCAGGAAAGAAAGAAAGAGAGAGAGACACAGAGAGAAAGAAAGGAAGGAAGGAGGGAGGGAGGAAAGGAGAAAGAAAAAGAAAGAAGGACTTGTAAGGAGAGAAATGATCAGTGAAAGAAAAGTACTAAAGCCAGACATAACAGCCCAGTCATTTGCCACTAACAATTCCTCAGAAAACACACAGCCTCACTTGGGTGAGGTCCAGATGAAGCCAGCACTTCCACAGCCCCAAACAGAGTGCCCCATCATATCAGCCCCATCTCCCCAAAGGCCCACTGTGCCTTCTCACCAGATCAACGCCAGAGCTTGATGATCAGATCACTGTTTGTATTATAGGACCCACCTGGGACCCTGGGTGCAGCCCTATGCTGTGCCTGTGAAAGCTCAGATTTCCTAGTGGCAAAGATGGGTGGTGATGATGTTTATGACTCCAGAGGGCCACTGTGAAGATTAATGACTTATGTTTTGCAAAGTGTTTTTAAATCCCCAGATGAGAGCTGCTCCTACAGCTGGCTGCTGCATGATTAGCATTTGCTTGCTTTAAATTGGTTGCTCCCACCATATTTCAAGGCCCTAAGAAAGACCTAGATTAAAGGAGATGCCCAGGAGTCCACTGATGGCTTTTAGATTGCCCGTCCTCAGGGGCCGATGGGCTGACAGAGACAGAACACTCCCTTTCAGCACCACCTTTACAGAGACACACTGCATCTTGACTTTCAGATGTGGGATCAAGATCAGGAAAGTCACATTTGAACCAACATCTGATGTTCCCCTTGAGGCCACGCTGCACACTGCCAGCACGCTGTTCTGCTTTGGGAACATTTGCAGGCTAATAGCAAAATGATTTCTTATGGGACTATTGGAGGGGGAAAGACTGTGTGGAGATTTATCTTGTTATTTAGAAAAATAATTAGTAAATAAGTTTGAGTGATAATCACAGAAAATCCAAACCGGTTTAATATGTGTGGCTTCTAATGATGTGAAAATTGATTAGAAACTATACTTATCATCTGATTTTCCTTAGAAAACTTGGAACAGGGGCGCCTAGGTGGCACAGTTGTTAAGCATCTGCCTTCGGCTCAGGGTATGATGCCAGGCGTTCTGGGATCGAGCCCCATGTCAGGCTCCTCCGCTGGGAGCCTTCTTCTTCCTCTCCCACTCCCCCTGCTTGTGTTCCCTCTCTCGCTGGCTGTCTCTATCTCTGTCAAATAAATAAATAGAATCTTTAAAAAAAAAAAGAAAACTTGGAACAAAGACCAATTTTGGAGCTCTGGATTATTTCAAGACTGATTTCTGTGGGGGTTGACAATTTGAGCAACTGACACTTTAAAAGATAAAAAATAAACTGCATTGATCCAATAAAGAGAATAAAATCACTGTATTGCTTTTTCCCTGTAAAGCATTTTCCTTGGCCTTTCAAGTTTTGTTAAAGAATATTAAAAGCATCGAAATGAGCAAGAGATGTAATTTATAATTCTGTGACCTGTGCACACTCTAAAAGGTTTCCATAGTACCACTCACCCAGATTTGGAAGTCAACTTTGAAGTAGTTACAAGTGCAGTGAAAATCTGCATTTGAAAAGTTCTAATGGCTGGTGGAGTCAGAGTTTTCACAAAAATAGACAGACTAAACCCTTGCCTTTCAGATAAATTAGGTTTTAAATGAATAGCCAGTAATAATGCATGAGGTAGTCACATGAATATTATCAAACATTATTGACTAAATGTGCCAAATGTAGAAGGACATTAGGAAAAATGGTGACTTCATCATGGCTTATTTTGAATTTTCAATTTTCTTAATATTTAAAGTACAAGTGGCTTGAGGAATAATAATAAGTTCTACAGCCTTTGGCTTCTGGGTTAGCCTCAGCAGTCCTCATTGAGTCTGTACTGAGAAAGAAAAAGAAAAATTTACAAAGGCTACCCTTTGACAACATCTCCCTATATTCTTGAATAAATTTCACAGGTGACTAGGAATAATATTGAAGGGTTAGGCTTCAATAAGTAACTCAGAGAATATCCTTCTTTTGATCAGCTAAAAAGGAACCAGGGATTATCTGGCACTTAGTTCTATTTTTACCATTTCGAAGTAGCAATATTCACCAAGACACAGAGGCCCAGAAAGTGAGGGACAAAGCTACATCCGCTCTATTCCCAGTTTTAGTGCTGTTCCACAATGTAGATGAGACCAGAGTAATCCAGTAAGCATATAGTCTTAACTACATGTGACTACTAGAGCCTAGTGGTAGGAACTGAATACCAAAGCACCAAGCTGGAAAATGGCCAAATAACAATAACAATACTTACCACCTTTTCTTGAGTGCCTACTATATGACAGGCACATTGCAAACATTATTATTAATACTCACAACTCCATAAGACCAGAATGATTATCCCCATTTTACAGATGTGAAAATCAAAGACCAAGAAATTAAACCACTTGTCAAAGTTCAAGCAGCACAACACAGGAAAAGCATAATTCAAACACAAGCTACTCTGATATCCAAGCCCATGTACCAGACCTCTCCACAAACCCAGTGAGTCTGAATTGCAGAGCTGCAAACACGTATATGCATCTTGTATATTTACATACTTGGGTCTGTGTTATGGGCACAATCTTTAGTAACAACAGCACAGAAATAATATGAAATGGTGATCATACTCTACACAATACGTATTGAGAGCTATCATCTGAGAAATTATTTTTGTGTCCCTTTCCAGGTATGATAGTCTGCAGGACATAATTGAGAAAATCAAGAACAATATACCTAAATCAATTGGATTGTCATGACTGGCTTAGACCAGTGATTCCCCAAGTGTGGTCCTTGAACCATCAGCATTACCTCAAAGCTTGTTAGGAATGCCCCACCCCAGACCCGCTGAATCATATACTCTGGGAATAGGTCTCAGGGATGTTTAACAAGCTTCCCGCCCCAAGGTGAGAGTGACGCATGCTCACGTCTGAGAACACTTAGGCTTTGACCAGTTCTGATTCGACCTCCGAAGCTGGAGCACGATCACATCCCTAAACAAATGTGGGGCTCTGACAGCAAGAAAGGTGTCTGACACAGAGTCTCCAAGTCCAATGTTCCAGGGGATCAGAGAAAGGTTAGAGGTCTCACGGGAAGTGACATGTGACTCAGCCAGCAGGATGGGGAGAATTTCACAGGACCAAAAAGGGCACTTCAAAAAGTGGAAACAAAATGAGAGAAGGAAGTCACTCTAGTTCCTTTAGCCCAGAGCTACTTCACTGATTAGGATTCATTTGTTGCTGATGAAGTAAAAATTCATTTCCCCTAATGTCAATCTAATATACATGAACACCCCCAACTCCTTCTTTTTCAATTATAAGTATGCCTAAAGGGGAATTGTAATTTAAAGTACCTCAATGTGAACAAAGCAACTAATTCCCTTGAGGTTATTTTTCATATTTAAATTAACTTAGTGAGACCTTATATTACCCACATCATAGTTCCTCTGTAAATTATTACTACTTTTCTCAAATGGCCAGTACAAATTTTAACAACAATATCTGGGGTAATATTTTCAACTACTGCTTTGGGGTTTTCTAATGGGAACAAGAAATGAATACCAAAATGTGGCAAATAAATAGGTTACAGATAAGTAACAGACTGAGGAGAATGTTCATAATACATAGACTAGAAATGGAGTTAATATTCATAATATATAAAGAGCTCCTACCAATAAAAAAGAAAAACTCAATAGAAAAATGAGCAAAGGAAGCAAACAGGTCATTCACTCATCATTCAACAACTACTATTTTTTAGATTCAATATCATTTGCATCCTGGCTCCACCCTTTCTAGTTGTGTGACCATTAGCAGGTTTTTTTTTCTTTTTTAAGTAAACATGGGGCTTGAATTTACAGCCCTGAGATCGAGTCGCATGCTCTACCAAGTGAGTGAGCCAGGCATTCCTGGGCTTTAGCACTTTATTTAACCTCCCTCTGACTCGGTTTTCTCACCAGTCATAAGCATCCTAATAGCATACCTACTTCATAGGGTCTTTGTAAGTAATAAAATATATGTAAAGTATAAGAAGGCTCAGAAATTGCTAGAGATTGCTATTACAATATTACATATTATAGGATAAACACTCTACTAGGCACCAGCAATTCTCAAAAGAAGAAAAATAAATGGCCAAAAAATAATAACGGATGTTTACTATCAAAGATATGCACAGGTTGGTGGGGAAATAGCATTCTCATGCTTTGTCAGTGTAAATGGGGGGGGGGGCGAAGATTGTGGAGCAGGTGGATAGGATCAACTTTAAATGCACATACCCTTTGATGTCAGAATTAGAACACTAGGAATTCAACAAAAGCAAGAAAATACTCATCACATTATTCTTATAACAGAAGAAAACTGGAAATATCCTGAATATCCATATACAGAGATGATTAAAAGAAATATGGTACATTCAAATAATGGAAAACCCACTAAGAAGAATAAGATGGATGTGTAAGAACTAATATGAAGACATCTTCAAAATACATGGTTTTTCAAAAGAGTGTAATATGATCTTTTTGTGAACATCTCAAAAGGATTTGCTACACATTATATTGCATATGCATGAAAATTTTCTAGAAGAAAAACTTAGTCACATTGGGGTAAAGAACTAAAGATTAGGGGTGATGGATGTTAACTAAACTTATTGGGGCAAACATTTCACAATCAATACATACATCATTATACTGTACACCTTGGACTAATATAATGTTATATGCCACTTGCATCTAAATAAAACTGGAAAAAAAAGAAACAGAGATCAGGGATGGGAAAACGAGTTTCGTTTTAATTTTTCCTTTTTATACTATTGGAATTTTTCTGGAAATAGATATTATTCTTTCTATAAAATTACAGATTGTCTTTTTTTCTCTATTTTTCAGCATTTTTCAAAAATCTAATTCAAAAAAAGAATAAATATTTATTCTCTCACACAGTTTCCAAGAGTCAGAAATCCAAGCACAGCTTTACTGAGGTGGTTCTAGCTGTGAGGTTGCAGGCAAGATGCGGACTGAGGCTACACACTCATCTGAAGGCTTCACTGGGACAAGGGGATCTGACTACGAGGTCACTGACGTGTGTCTTGGCCAGAGGCTTCAGTTCACTCTGTGGCCCTTCTCATAGGGAAGTTGCTGTCTCTTTCACAACATGGTCTCTGTATTTATACACCATCGCTTCTGCTTCATTCTAACTGAATGTTAACCAGCCCAAATTCATGAAGAAGGGAATTAAAAGTATCAATGAATTTGTAGACATTTCAAAACCACAACAGAAGAGGAATAGAGGAGAAGGAAGCTGGAATCAACATATTGAAGCAGATATGTGAAAAGAATACTGGCCTTGAATCAAGAGAGCTAGGGTCTATATCCTGACACATGGCCAGCACATAATAAATGTTTGTTACGCGAATGCATGAATAACAACTTGTTTGAGATTGGTCTGAGATTGTTTTCCAGTCTTTGGCCACGGGCATAAGAGCAGTCATCACATTACAGGGCTCTCCTGAGGGCTGAGTGGAGTAATGGATAACAGAGCTCTTTGTAAGTTCAACACTTGTATCCAATGACACCTGGAGGTGAACATGGTCTGGAACATGAGGAAGTGGCCCCAGCACACGGGAGTCCTTGCCCACGCCAGCTATCTTCTCTACCTGTCTAGGGCCTAGGACCTGGGGCACTGCTCTGATTCCAGCTCTCTGTCTCAGCCCCAGCCCAGACTCCTTAGTGTCCTCCCACCAGTTGTTGCTAACAACTTAATGTTTTATTTAATAAAACACACCAAACTCTTCCAGTATTCCCCATCTCAATAAACGGCAGCTCCGTTCCTCCCACTGTTCAGGCCAAAAACTTGGAGCTGTTCTCAACATCTCTGTCACTCTCACTCCTCCTGTCCAATCCATCAGCAAGTCCTTCTAACTATATCCAGAATCCAGCTGCTTCTCACCATTTCTATAACCACCACCCCTCTGCCAAACATGTGAACTGATATACCAACATGATTTCTTCACCTGACTGCAAAAACTTTCTTCCACAAGCCAGTTGCCCAGATCGAACGTCCAACTCCGGATACAATTTCTTATGCTGCCACCAGCATCGCGTGCAACATTTTCCACAGATTATATAGCACAGTGGGTATGTAATAACTAGGCATGATGCCTGCCTAACAGCACTACGTTACAACCATATCATGATAAACCATCTGTGAGAATCATCTGTCTCCTGCATCCCAAGACCCAGGCCTGACCAAGGTCTACCATAGCACGTGACATCTAGAACTACTGATCTATTCACTACAAGGAGGGGACACTGCCAAACACTGAAGTTCACAGAGCAGTAAAATAAAATAGACATGGTCCTCTATGATATTGTTATACCATCCAATTTAATCAAGCCTTGAACTCTCAGTCTTGTGATGTCAGATAATAAAGAATTTATTGCTTGAACTAGCAGTTGGCTTTTCTGTTGCAGCAAAAACATCCTTACCAATATAACAGCTATAACTAGGAAGGAGGGTGGCAACTTAAAATAAAAACAAATACAATAGGTCAGTTAAAAATAAAGTCATAAAATGATTTTAGAAACCCAGCAAAGGAACAGAATAGATGATGCCACCAAAAATCTGAGCTCAGGTAAACATCAGCATTAAATTTAAAGTTCCCAACAAAAAAGAGAGAGAGGAAGAAAAGCATACCAACTCTTAAGAATGAGAAAACCTTTTCCTGATGCTAATTCCATAAGATATCTATCATGAAAAGATAAGGGACACAGAATAACATAATGGAGGCAGTGGGTCCGTAGCAAAAATTGTTGATGCTTCACCAAATATCTATGTGCTCCCCTCTATTTCCCAGCGCCCATAAATCCCAGTGGGATCATGTCACTAATTCTTTTTTTTTTTTTAATGGGAAAATTTGTAGCTGCCAGTGCTTTACTTAAAACTGTCTTTTAGTCCCAGGGCACCTGGGTGGCTCAATCAGTTAAGCATTTGACTTTGGCTCAGGTCATGGTCTCAGGGTCCTGGGATCAAGCCCTGCATCAGGCTCCCTACTCAGCAAGGAGTCTGCTTCTCCCTCTGCCCCTCCCCCCCAGCTCGTGCCCTCTCTGTCTCTCTCTCAAATAAATAAATAAAATCTTAAAAAAAATACATATATGTTTTAGTCCCTGAACTGTGTCAGGTTGTTACTCTTTTTTTTTTTTTAATTCCACTTATTAGTTCTTCCAATCCATGACCATGGAATATCTTTCCATTTGTGTCACCTTTAATTTCTTTCATCAATATTTTATAGTTTTCAGAGTATAGGTTTTTCACCACCTTGTTTATTCCTAGGTACTTTATCATTTTGGTGCAATTGTAAATGGAATTGTTTTCTTAATTTCTCTTCCTACTACTTCATTATTAGTGTATAGAAATGCAACAGATTTCTGTATATTGATTTTGTATCCTGCAACTTTACTGAGTTCATTTATCAGTTCTAGTAGTTTTTCGGTGGAGCCTTTAGGGTTTTCTACATACAGTATCATGTCATCTGCAAATAGTGAAAGTTTTACTTGTTCCTTACCAATTTGGATGCCTTTTATTTCTTTTTCTTGTCTTCTTGCTGTGACTAACACTTCCAATACTATGTTCAATAAAAGTGGTGAGAGTAGGCATCCTTGTCTTATTCCTTATCTTAGAAGAAAAGCTCTCAGTTTTTCACCATTGAGTATGATGTTAGTTGTGAGTTTTCATATTTGGCCTTTGTTATGTTGAGGTATGTTACCCCTAAACTTTCTTTTTTGGGGGTTTTTATCATGAATGGATGTCATATTTTGTCAAATGCTTTTTCTGCATCTATTGAGATGATCATACGATTTTTATCTTTTCTCTTACTGATGTGATATATCACACTGATTGATTTGCAAATATTGAGCCACGCTTGCATCCCAAGAATGAATCTCACTTGATCAGGGTGAATAGTTTTTTTAATGTATTGTTGGATTCAGTTTGCTAATACTTTGTTGAGGATTTTTGCATCTATGTTCATCAGAGATGTTGGCTTGTTGTTCTCTTTTTTGTACTGTCTTTATCTGGTTTTGGTATCAGGGTGATGCTGGTTTCACAGAATGAATTTGGAAGCTTTCCTTCTTCTATTTTCTGGAATAGATTGAGAAAAACAGGCATTAACTCTTCTTTAAATGTTTGGTAGAATTCACCTGTGAAGCTATCTGGTCCTGGACTTTTGTTCGTTGGGCCTTTTTTTTTATTACTAATTCAATTTCATTGCTGGTAATCATCTCTTCAAATTTTCTATGTCTTCCTGCTTCGGTTTTGGGAGATTATCTGTTTCTAGGAATGTAGCCATTTCTTCTAGGTTGTCCAGTGTGTTGGCATATAATTTTTCATAATATTCTCTTATAATCTTTTGTATTTCTGTGGTGTCAGTTGATATTTCTCCTCATTTCCGATTTTGTTTGAGTCCTCTCTCTCTCTCTTTAATGAGTCTGGCCAAATATTTATCAATTTCATTGATCTCTTCAAAGAACCAGTTCCTGCTTTCATTGATGTGTTCTATTGGGGGGTTTTTTAGTTTCTATTTCATTTATTTCTGCTCTAATTTTTATTATTTCCTTCCTTCTACTGGTTTGGGGTTTTGTTTTTTGTTCTTTTTCTAGCTCCTTTAGGTGTAAGGTTAGGTTGCTTATTCAAGATTTTTCTTCTTGAGATAGGACTGTATTGTTATAAACTTCCATCTTAGAACAGCTTTTGCTGCATCCAAAGATTTTGAACCACTGTGTTTTCATTTTCATTTGTCTCTGTGCATTTTTTTATTTCTTTATTTTTTCTTTATTTCTTTATTTAATTTCTTTATTATTTGATTTCTTACTTGACCTATGCATTGTTTAGTAGCATGTTATTTAACCTCCATGTATTTGTGTTCTTTCCAGATTTTTTCCTGTGGTTGATTTCTACTTTCATAGCATTGTGGTTGGAAAAGATGCATGGTACAACTTCAATCTTTTCGAATTTGTTGAGACTTGTTTTGTGGCCTAATATGTGATCTATTATGGTAACGGTTCCATATCATGTCACTAATTCTTAACAGTGGAATATGAGCTGAAGTGATGTGTCACTTCTAATCCAAAAAGGATGCACCTTATCCACACTCTTTCTCCCATCCATGCAGTGGTAACCAAGTACTCCAAGACATCAGAGTTGTGAAAGAAAAACAACTTGGACCCTTGAGCCACCTCTTGGAGGAGAGCCAAGCCAGGGAGCTACCCAACCTACATCAGCCTATGATGTAAAAGAGAAATAAACCTTTGCTGTGTTAAGCCCCTGAGATTTTCAGGTTTATCTGTTCCATAGAAAAGCTTAGGTTAGCCTGGCTACTACAGTCTACTTAATCAAGATTCTGGAATCAAGAATGTCATTTAAAATAGACAGATAACTGAAGTTTAATTCTTCTAGGCTGACCACACCCTTCCTTTTCTATAACCAGCCTCAGCCTGTCTCCCACACATACACAGAAATACACACTTTGGCATCTTTCCTTGAGTCCACTAGGCATTCTATATCTCTAATAGATGCCCCCTTCTCAGGGAAGTCTTTTTCACATCAATTCCATTTCATCCTTTTTCTGCAGCAGTTGAAAACAGAGAAGGAAGATGAGGGTAAGTTTAAAACAGAAATTTAAATGATGATAAGAAAGAGAAAATCATCTGAATGTTGTATATACATTGGGAGAATCCTCTGTTTTTCAGCAATAAAAATCATATCACACTAAATATATCACTTCAAATGCTCTGTTAAGGACTCAATAATCCATTGCTATAAAAAGTTTGCCAAACCAAAAACATTTGAGATCTCCAAACATGAGATTTTTCTTGACTAAAAAAAAATCATTAGCACATACATTATTTCAACTATATAAAAATAAACTCTGAAGGAGCTGAACACTGAGGGGATAAAAGGGATAAACATGCAATGAAAACCTGCTGAATTTCATCATTTCTGGTGCCAATTTACACAATTTTCCTCCCTCTGTCTTCCTGGGTATAATGCAAGTACTGATCTTCCTTTACTTGAGCTGTTCCAGCCATCACCCTGGAGATGTTTAACACTGAGGCATCCTTCCAGTTAGATGACTAGGGAAGGAGTTGCTAGATCTCCAATTCTAACCTGAGCCCCCTTTACCAGCACTTGTACCCAGGACATTATCTCCAAAAACGACCACTAATTTCCTTTGTGAACCTTGAATCTTTCCCCCTTAAGTTCCTCTTATTAAGTTCCCACTTATGAGTTTATAGAAATCTTTCTTTGGTCCCTATTTCAACTTATTGTTCCTAAAATTACTATTATTACTAGTCCTGCACTCCCTCCCCCCAAAAAACCCTACCCACTAAGTTTAGGGCATATACCCAAGGATAGTTAATAATACTAAGTATTCATCAGGCCATATGCTAGCAGTCTTTCTACAGCATCTTTAAATCCCCACAACCATAATGAAGGTGGGTACCATTATTAGCCCCATTCTGCAAGTGAGGAAACTGAAACCCAAAGGTTAGATAACTTGCTCAGAGTTTCTAGCTAGGAAGTGGCAGGGTCACTGCTGCCTGACACTATTTAATTTAAGGAATTAAATGTACCACAGTATAATGGGTTTTAATAAATTAATGTCTTGTCTTAGAGGTCACATAGTGAGAGTGATCATTGGGTCAACAGACCACATGATGTTCCTAATCTGTCTAGGGCCTCCCAGGCTTGGGTGGATGGGGCAGCACCTGCTCAAAAGAGACCTGGGGCTGTGTGTGCATGGGTGACAGTGGCAAGTGCAGGGAGGGGAACCTCGTCCAGCCAGGAAAAAGTATCACCCAAGTCAGTCCACAAATGGGCAGCTTGGATTAAAAAGGTTAATTTTTTCCATCAGTAAATCAAGAAAAACAAAATGCAAACTTCCTAATTTTTGGTGTTAGCCAAATGTTTAGACAGGCTAATGCAAAAACTGAGTGCCCGCACAAGGGAATCCAATTCATGTGATGTCTGCACTGGCAGCACTGAGTAGGAGGAAAGGACCCTTTAAGGGCTCCTTAAAGTTTCACCAGCTGCTGACCATCTTCTCAGTGCTGGTTTGATCCAGCCTCATTTCCCTCCTCACACCCTCCCTCCAGAATCAGAGTTAAATCAATCTCATTTTTGGAAGGTTCTTTATTCTTTTAAATCTGTGGTATATTCAAAGTAAGGGGAAAAGACAAGATTCCAGTTCTTTGAATAGGTAACACATATATGTGTGTGTGTATATATATATATATATATATAGTATCTTGGACCATATACTCAAGCTCCCACTCATTTTTTTAATCAATATGTAAAGTTATAAACTAAATTTAACATCAATTCTCAAACCTTGCATTGAATAAGAGCACCTTCCTCAGACCACAACTAACTTACTGAGTTATATTAATAGTGCTAAACTGTCACTTGGCTTCCAAGAATAGAAAGTTGTGCAACAGAAGTGAAAATTACAGAAGTATATGTCAGCCATCCCATAATTACCCCCCAAAGTCATCTTAACTCAAATTCTCATTTAATAAAGGCAATTGCTGGGCAATGTTTTGTGTGGGGAAAAGAACACTAAAGTCAAAATGTTTTAGTTCAGGTTCTACCACTAACTCTGTGATCTTGGGTAAGTTGATGAACCTCTCTTAGTCTCCATTTACTCATCTCTAAAATGGGTATAACCCTTCCTAAGTCTGCCTCACAAGAATCCAATAAAATACATCTCAAATAAATAAATAAAATACATCACAAAGTACTTAGTAAAATACAAAGCAATTTAAAAAATACAAAGCAATTATAAACATCAGGTATTATTAGTATTAATCTTTACTGAAATGATATAGCATGAAAAATCACTTCATTTTGTTCAGATCTAGAAAAAAGACATTTGTTATTTTTGTATAATAGGTATCCACTTGTTTAAAAAGTGAATAAAATCTTCAATTACAAAAACAAAAACAAAACACTTGTTCCGCAGAGGACCTTTGCCGCACATAAAAAGGTGTACTTCAGACTCACATCTTAGATGATCTGCTTTTCAGCTGTCAGGCTTCAAATCATTTAAATTAGAGATCAGTATCAACAAAGATTCATCAAGCATGAGGTAGGGCATTGTGTCAGGAATTCAAAGAGAGCTCAGTGAAAAGCACTGAATTTGTATTTAAATCTTAGTTGCTAAAATTAAATTAAATTAAATTAAATTAAAGAAAGAAAGAAATCTTAGATGCTGGGAAGCACCTCAAGAGATCAACTAATGTACCAAGTAAGTTTCTCTTAGAGCTCCTGTGTCAGAGAAAGATCTCAAAGGATAAAAATCTGTTAATTATGATTTACCTCTAGAAAGTGTGGTTAAAAGTAGGACCATCACATCTGTTTTGTTCAAAAGTTTTAAATAATAAATGCATGTTGCTTTGTCATCTAAAGAATCAAACAAAATGATTTGTAAAAGCTGGTAAACATTTTTTAAAGACTGAAGCCAAAAAGTACAATCAAAGCCTCAGTTTAAAGAACATTCTAGAGATAATGATGTCCAGTCTAACACAAAACTTCAGACTCCTTTGCTTCCACCTCACCTTTAGCAACTTTGTAAACAATGTATCTTGCACAGTTTTAAATGAAATATCTAATTTTATCACCATTATTTAAATATTTTCAAACGATATCATTTTTGGCATGCTGTAAATATTGATATTTTTAAATGTATACACGTGAATCTAAATATCATAGTGATTTCATATCCATTTATCACACATTAATAAACAAGCTCCTTAAAGTTGAAAATGCTACACCCTTCATCTTTCTCCTTAAACTCTGAGTGAACCAACCAGGGTTGAGTGGAAGAAACAGAAGCCCCTAAGGGCACCTGCCTGGCTCAGTCAGTAGAGTATGTGATTCTTGATCTTGGGGTTGTGAGTTCAAGCCGTACGTTGGGTGTAGAGATTACTTTTAAAATAAACAAATAAATAAATTTTTTAAAAAACAGAAGGGGGAATGAACCATGAGAGACTATAGACTCTGGGAAACAAACTAGGGCTTCAGAGGGGAGGGGGGTGAGGGACTGGGATAGGCCGGTGAGGGGTAGTAAGGAGGTTTAGGATTGGGTGTTATATGCAAATAATGAATCATGGAACACATCAAAAACTAAGGATGTGGGGCGCCTGGGTGGCACAGCGGTTAAGCGCCTGCCTTCGGCTCAGGGCGTGGTCCCGGCATTCTGGGATCGAGCCCCACATCAGGCTCTTCCGCTATGAGCCTGCTTCTTCCTCTCCCACTCCCCCTGCTTGTGTTCCCTCTCTCGCTGGCTGTCTCTATCTCTGTTGAATAAATAAATATAATCTTAAAAAAAAAAAAAAAAACTAAGGATGTACTATATGGTGACTAACATAATAAAAAATTATTATTAAAAAAAAAAAGAAAAGAAACAAAAGCCCCTCACTGCCTTTTAAGTAGAAAGGAATGTAAGGAGCGCCTAGGTGTCTCAGTCGGTTAAGCGTCTGACTCGGCTCAGGTCAGCATCCCAGGGTCCTGGGATCAAGCCCCACATGGGGCTCCCTGCTCAGTGGGGAGCCTGCTTCTCCCTCTTCCTCTGCAGCTCCCCCTGCTTGTGCTCTCTCTCTCTCTGTCAAATAAATAAAATCTTTGAAAAAAAAAAAAGGAATTTAATACAAAGAATTAGGTTCTCATAATGCTAAGTGAAATAAGTCAAGCAGAGAAAGACAATTATCATATGATTTCTCTCATCTATGGAACATAAGAACTAGGAAGATCGGTAGGGGAAGAAAGGGATAAAGAAAGGGGGGGTAATCAGAAGGGGGAATGAAGGGGCGCCTGGGTAGCGCAGTCGTTAAGCGTCTGCCTTCGGCTCAGGGCATGATCCCGGCGTTATGGGATCGAGCCCCACATCAGGCTCCTCCGCTATGAGCCTGCTTCTTCCTCTCCCACTCCCCTGCTTGTGTTCGCTCTCTTCCTGGCTGTCTCTCTGTCAAATAAATAAATAAAATCTTAAAAAAAAAAAAAAAAAGAAGAAGAAGGGGGAATGAAACATGAGAGACTATGGACTATGAGAAACAAACTGAGGGCTTCAGAGGGGAGGGGGGTGGGGGAATGGGATAGACTGGTGATGGGTAGTAAGGAGGGCACGTATTGCATGGTGCACTGGGTGTTATACGCGACTAATGAATCATCGAACTTTACGTCGGAAACCGGGGATGTACTGTATGGTGACTAACATAATATAATAAAAAAACATTAAAATAAAAAAATAAAAAGAATTAGGTTCTCAGAATCACCAGAACAAACTCTAAGTAGCCTTCCCAAATTCCAGTCTTGGTAAATCTATAGAGATAAAAGGTAAATGCCTCACTTAGTAGGGCTGGTGTGGGGGTGAAGGGAGTGACCGTTAATAGGGGAAGTAACTTCACTGGAACACAGCCCTGTCCTTTCGGGTATCGTCTGTGGCTGCTTTTGCACTATAAGGGAGAGCTGGATAGTTGTCACAAAGACTGTGGGATCCTCCAAGTCTGAAATATTTACTACAGGACCTTTAAGAAAAAGTTTGCCACTCTTCCTCTTAGTCAAATATGCAATGTTGAACTGTCAGAAGTAATATGTAATTTTTCACCTTCCCTTCTTGAAATGAAACTAAATAAGCACCCAGGACACAGAATGAGACACTAGGGAAAACAAATCCTCACCAGGCTGTTTCTCACTAATAAGAATTGTAAAAATACAGAATGGTCCTCCTTGCAGGTTGGAATCTCCCAGCATGCTTCTTTACAAACTTTAAATATTTGAAATCTAAGAAAGATAAACAACAGTTTTATTTTTAAACGGTAATATTTATAGTATACCAGAAGTTGTATCTTTTCCAACTATCTAAACTTATGACAAAAAATTTTAGATGTAAACTTAAAAATGTATATGGAGAACATGGCTGATTTTTTGTGTTTGTTTCAAAATTTTTAGAGAGGAAGTGCAAGCAAAAAACTTTAAAGACCACTGCCTTAAAGAAGAAAATCATCTTTGATTTGCAGCAAGAGCCCTAGGTGGAGTTATAAACTCCCCCTCCTCAATTGCAAGTATTAGAATTGCCCTAAAAGTTAGCTATCTTCTTTTATTTCTTTGAAGATTTATTTATTTATTTTTGAGAGAGAGAGGGAGAGAGAGTGCATGAGTCCGGGGAGGGGGAGGGGAGGGACAAAGACAGAGAATCTCAAGCAGGCTCCCTGGCCAGTGCAGAGCCTGAAGAAGGGCTCGATCTCATGACCCTGAGATCATGACCCTGAAATCATGATCTGAGCAGAAATCAAGAGTCGGTCACTTAACCAACTGAGCCACCCAGGCTCCCCATCTTCTTTTATTATTATTAGGGTACATAGTGCTTCTGTTCATTCAGTATATCACATTACAGAGGTTTCCAGAAGAAAAAGTGTATGTACAAGTCATTCTGTATATGGATACATAAGTGAAAAGCAAACTAACATTTACTGAGCATCTATTATTTGCCAGATTCTCTACATCAATCATCTTATTAATTCCTCATAATTATACTGTGGGGCACATAGTATATTAATCCTATTTTTCAGCTAAGAAGCAAAACTGATACCAAGTGAGTTTAGGTAATGTACTTAAACCCATACAACCAAACTAGGATTCAAACCTAAGACTGACACCAGAGAGCATGTACTTTCCACTCCCTGCACTGCTGGGTTCAGCTTTCTTATACCTCAGGCCTATACTTACATGTATTTGAATCCATAACATGTAAGGATTCAGGAACCTACAGTGATAATACTCTGTTTCTTAAAGTCCCTGGTACTTAGTTTCCCTTCCACCATCAGTTAACAGGAGCAGTCAAACTATGTAATGACCAGTGGGGCACCAGGACCAGCCCCTGGGAACCAATGCCGGTATAAAGACAGGTACAGGGCTACCTGGGTTTACCAGCTGAACATCTGCCCTGACTATACCCAAAACCATAGCATTTTTAGAAAAATTGAAAAGGATAAACATGCCCAACCACCTCAGTTTTCAAATAAAGAAGCTAAAAACTAAGAGATTCGTGTCTTGCCAAATGTAACACCATCAGTTATTGGCTGGGCCAAATTAGAACACCTGTCTCCAGAATCTCCCATATTTTAATGCTTGATTGGTGAGTGTGTGAATGACTGACCTAACTCTGCTTTCTTTCTTTCAAAATCGAAAAGAACTCAAGGTAGCTCCATGCTTACAATCTTCAGCACTACAGCAGGAGCATTTCAGGATGGCTTCAAATAAGCAATTAAAAGTTAAGAATAAATCTCTGAATATCTTTTAAATGATTCCAATCCTGATACCTGTCCTACTTCTTTTTCCTTTGTATCTCACATCCACTGCTGGCATTTGACCAGTGGAGAACAATGTATCTTACAGTGCACGCAAAAAACCCAATTGCGGTCTGATTCAGTAAGTATGAGGTGAGGGCCAAGATTCTGCATTTTTAATAAGCTCCCAAGTCCAACTGATGCCAGTGTTGCTGATTAGCAAACCACCCTTTGAGTAGGAGGGACTTAAGACAACACTGTATAAGGAGTCTTACTTTACACAAGGATTTTTCTAAATTAAAAAAAAAAAAAGGGGGGGTGCCTGGGTGGCTCAGTCAGTTAAGCATCTGCCTTTGGCTCAGGTCATTATCCTGGGGACCCTGAGGCCCCGGGATCGAGCCCAGCATCAGGCTCCGTCTCCCTCTGCCTCTCACCCCACTCGTGTGCTCTCTTCTCTCTCTCTCTCTCGTTCTCTGTCTCTCTCTCAAATAAATAAATAAAATCTTTAAAAAAAAAGAAAAGAAAAGAAAAGATGGTGCTTAGGATTACCCAAATTAAGACAATTTCTAAAAATCTATATTTTTGAGCACTGAACTCTAACCAGTAAGCAAGTAGCTTCATCTGATATATTGGGAAATGGAATTATCACACCTCTTTAGGTGTGATTTTAAAAAATCACTATTATATGAACATACCTACCTTGGATTACATTCTCTCTTATACTTTCATAAATGTAATGCTACTGCCTAGAAGAATACCTACTAAAAATATATGCTGCATATATAAGAAATTAATGAGATTCTGTTTTTTTACTTAAATCACTACTCTTTACACTGCTTTCTAAAAACAACTCCACCACCAAGTGGACAATACAAAAATTAGTTTATGTGATACAATATTCAGGCTTTTTCCAATTCTACCTCCCAACTTCACAGGTTAGTGAAGGATTTATTAATTCTGGGCTAATTAATAGAGCCCCATAAGGACTCTCTAATTCAAGATGAACACCCTCAAAAGATAAGCTGTATCAAAGAATCATTTGCCAGTACATTTTAAACAATGGCATCTGAACAGAACCGACACTGCTGATTAGGGAATGTATAACAAGTAAATATTTCCTCTGTGATACCACAATGATTAGAGTACACAGTTAAAGCAGTTTTCTAACATATGAATTCATGCTAAGTATTAATTCACAACCAAAGATCCTGAACAATGAAAGCAACATGGTTTTCACTGCTTTTATCTTGGGTTTTTACAATTCTATACCTACTTCAAGAAGAGGGAAATAGAAACAAGCAACATAATAGTGAGAGCACCAAGGCCCTCCCACGGTGAGGAGCGTATCCTGCCCCTCCCCTTAACTCTATCACGTAATTTATTTTGGCCAACAGGATCTTAGCAGATCTGTAACACAAGCAGAGGCTTGGAAAGAGCTTGCTTGACTGAGTTTATTTATTCCTGCTCCTCTGCTATCACATGAGCACACGCCTTGAATAGTATTCTGTATTTACCTATCTGTCAATTTATAGAATTTGTATTTGGGATTCTTACCTCTATATACAATTTCCCTCTAAGGGCTTTTTTTAGCTATATTCTATATTTTGGCATGTTGTATTTTCACTTTGACTCATCTGAAAGTATGGATGAATTACTCTTGTGATTTCTACTTTGACCCACTGGTTAATTTAGGAATGTGTTATTTAATTCTCATGTATTTTGAATTTTCCAAAATTCCTTTTGTTACTGATTTCTAATTTTATTGATTTGTAGTTATAGAACATATTTTGTAACGATTTAAATCCTTTCAAACTTACTGAGGCTTTTCTTACGGTACAATATATTGTCTATCCTGTAGAATGTTCCATGTGCGCTTGAGAAGAATGTGTGTTCTGTTCAGGGATGGAGTGTCCTATAGTTGTCTATTAGTCTGGTTGGTGTATAGTGTTACACAATTCTTCTATTTCCTTATTGATTATCTGCCTATTCTACCTATTACTAAAAGTGGGGCATTTAAGTCCCAACTACTATTCTTGAATTTTCTATTTTTTCCTTGAGATCTGAGAGTTTTAGATTCATATAATGGGACACTCTGCTACTACATGCAGATGTTTATGTCTTCCTGATGAATCGCCCCTTTCATCATTATAAAACATCCTATTTGTCTCTAGTAACATTTTTTGTCTCAGAGTCTATTTGTCTCACATTAGTATACCTATAGAACTTCTTTGATTGCTATTTGCATAGTATATCTTTTTCCATCCTTCTACTTTCAAACTATTTGTGTCTTTTAATCTAAAGTGAGTCTCCTGCAGACAGCATACCGTTGGATCATGCTTTTTAACTCATCCTACCAATCTCTGCCTTTTACTTGGAGTATAATCCATTTATATTTAATTACTGATAAGATTTACATCTCCCATTTTGCTATTTGTTTTCTACATATCTGATTTTTTTTGGTCCTTGATTCCTCTGATACAGCCTTTTGTGTTAAATACTTTCTAGTGGACCATCTTAACTCCCTTGTCAACTCTTTTATTATATATTTTTGAGTTCGTTTCTTACTGGTTGCCCTGGTGATTACCAGTAACACCTAAATTTATAACAATCTGTTCCTGATTAATACCAACTTGATTTCAATGGTTATTTTTAAATCTGTTCCAAATAGCTCCATTCCCCACTACTCCTCTATGCTCTTCTTATCACAGACTATATCTGTATACATTGTATGCTTATCAACATACATTTATAGTTAGAGATTTATGCAGTTTGTCTTTTAAATCAGATAAGGGGGAAGGAATAACAAAAAGTACATTTATATTATCATTTAAATTTAACTGTGTTTTCTTTAGTGGTGTTCTTTATTTCTTCATGTGGATTTGAATTACTGTATAATGTTCTTTTACTTAATTTTTCTTACAGGGCAGATCTGCTAATGATGAACTCCCTCAGTTCCTGTTTATCTGGCAGTGTTTTAATTTCTCCTTGCCAGATACTGAATTTGTGGTTGACAGTGGTGGTTTTTTCTTCTTTTTTTTCTTTCTTCTTTCTTTTTTTCCTTCAGTGCTTTGAATATGTCATGCAACTGTCTTCTGGCTTCTATGGCTTTTGACAAGAAATCAGCTGTTACTATTGGGGTTCCTATATATGTAATACATCCCTTCTCTCTTGCTATTTTCAAGATTCTATCTTTGCCTTCAGCTTTCAACAGTTTCATTACAATATGTCTACGAGTGGATCTCTTTGAATTTAAACTACACGGAGTTTTTTTAATTTCTTGGATGTGTAGATGAATATTTTTCATCAAATTTGTGACATTCGCAGCCATTATTTCTTCATGTATTTTTCTGCCGTTTTCTTACTCTCCTTTCCTCTGGGACTTTCATTATGCTTAATGTTGGTATCATTTGTTGGTGTCCCACTGGTTTATGAGGCTTTGTTCACTTCTGTTCATTCTTTTTTTTATTCTGTCATCCAAACTAAATAATAACAACATATCTATCTTCACGTTCCCTGATTCTTTTTTTCTGCATCTTCAACTGCTGTTGAGGTCCTCTAGCGATTTTTTTTCATTTCAGTTTTTGTCCTTTAAATTCCAAAATCTGTATTTGTTTCCTTTTCATAATTTCTATCTCTTTATTGATATTGTCGATTTAGTGAAATGTCATTATCACACATAAAATCTTTAGATCAATTCTTAATTACTTCTTTAGTTCTTTGGAAGACTTAAAACAGCTCATTTAAACTCTTTTGTCTTGGGGGGGCACCTGGGTGGCTCAGTCAGTTGAGTGTCTGACTCTTGGTTTCAGCTTAGGTTATGATGTCAGAGTCCTGAGATCAAGCCCCACACTAGGCTCCATGCTCAGTGGGGAGTCTGCTTGAGATTCTCTCCCTTTCCCTCTGCCCCTCCCCCTGCTTGCACTCTCTCTCTCTGTCACTCTCTCTCTCTCGAATAAATAAATCTTAAAATAAATAAATAAATAAAATAGTCTTTGTCTTGTAAGTTCAATATCTGGGGTTCCTTAAGGATAATTTCTATTGACTGCTTTTTTCCTTTTATGGAACATATTTTCTTGTTTCCATATATGTCTCACAATTTTTTGTTAAGAACTAGACATTTAAAATAATATAATGGGACAACTCTGACAATCAGATCCACCACCCCCACCTACAGAGTTTATTGTTGTTGCCACTTATTATAGTAATTGTTTGTTTAATGACTTTTCTGAACTAATTCTGTAAAGTCTACATTCTTTGTCATGTTAGTGCCTCTACTTAGTTAGCTTAATGGTCAACTAATGATTGGACAGAAATATCCTTAAATAGCTGGAACTAATAAATCTCCCAGGCTTTGTTGTGAGCAGCTCTGTGTAGGTGTTAGAGCATGCCTTTAAAACTCAGTCCAAGGCGCACCTAGGTGGTGCAGTTAGTTAAGTGTCTGACTCTTGGTTTCAGCTCAGGTCATGATCTCAGTGTTATGGGATCAAGTCCCAAGTCAGGCTCTGCGCTCAGTGCAGAGTCTGCATGAGATTCTCTCTCCCTCTCTCTGCCCCTCCCACTTGTGCTCTCTCTCTCTCTAAAATAAATACATAAATCTTAAAAAAAAAAACTCAGTTTATAACTCCATCTTAGCCTTCACTTCCTACTTGCATAAAATCTCAAGGTCAATCAGACATGACAGCTTAGGGCCCTCTCACATCTTTCCCAAGCATCCTCAGAGCTCTTCCATATAACATGGACTTCTAAATTACCAGAAATATGTCAGAAGTTTTCAAAGCCCTATGGACAGTGCATTCATCAGCTATTCCTTTTAAGCTTTTGGTTTAGTCTACTGTCTTCCCATCTGTTACCCATCACCTAAAGCATCTGCAAGTTGAAACCCTTGACTGTGATTGTTTTGACAATAACCCCTGTGGGAGGAGAAGGCTTTTTTAGCACTGAGTGAGCTCTGGGTCAGTCTTGTAATTGAACTCTTCTGGAGAACCACTGGACAGATCAGATAATGACAATTCTATGAGAATGGGGCTTTGAAAGAGTTCTACGCTCTCTGGTGGCTGCCAAGCTGCCCCCAGGAATATGGACTGTTATTAAGACTACTGCATAACTGGAAAGTGGGGGGGTGGGATTAGGATAAGTTAAAATGTCACAGAGCTCATTATTCTTACTAAGATTCAGCCACTTTTCTTGAATAAATGATCCTTGGGTTAGTAAACCTTTGGTTAACTTCGAGGGTTCTAAAAATTTAATTCTGAATTTTTTTTAAAGTATAGATGACATATATTAGTTTCAGCTACACAACACAGTGATTCAACAATTATATGTTACAAAATAAATTCCAAAAATTTTTGCCTTTTTTTTCATTGCTCTTATGAAGAGGAATATTTTTGGAGGTCCTTTATTTGCCATTTTTTCTGACATTCTCCCAAAACCTTTTTTAAGCCAAAAATAACCCAAACCATGGCTAAGTACAAAAGCACTAGCAGCTAGACACCAGCACCATGGAAATGCAGAGTGAGGAATTGTGAAGTAATAAAGACATAACAAAAAGCCTGTGTCTTCTGTGAAATTGCCCCATAAGGCCCATTCAGAATATCCACTAATTTCCAACACCTCTCTATTCTCCTTTAATTAAACCCGCTCTTCCTTAAACACCAGCACCAAGATGAATGGGAGGGAGCTAATTCAACCTTATTGATTCCCTGTTTTGTTTAATCACTAGAGTTGCTATTTTGTTTAATTACTAAAGATCGTTTTCTACTATTTCTATTACAAATACACCTTGACTCAGTTACAATATTTCTGCAGAAAAATGTGCTCTACATTCCAAACAAACAACTTATATGCTTTTTAAACCTTGTTAGCTGTATGTTATTCATGGCTGAAACCCATCCTGTAAAAAAATAAGTGGTATAGCTGGTGACCTCTGAAGGTCTTTACGTGGGTTTCAAAGGATGGAAGAAGAATTAGGACAATGCGGGGAAAATTATAGGAACAAAAGCTTCCAGCCTGGAATCAACATAATATGATGTCAGATCAGTCAGTGAACAGACTAAATTGGCTATGGTGGTGATTAATGTGGGGAAAAGAAGGTTAAAGGTAGGGAGCTACTGGGGTTGGGGACGACAACAGCAAACCTTAAACAACAGGCAGAGAATTTTGTACTTGACTTGTAGGACAACAGTTCACAACCATTTTATCTCCTCCTCCAATACACCTGAGATGTACGATGCCTCCCAGTTACATAGTGGCTCACAATTCAAGAGAGCCTCAAATACGGGGGTGAGGTGATGAGAATGGTATGAGACTCTGGAGAGGGGTGCAGAAGGGAGGGACATGAGATTTCAGAAAGCCCCACTTGAGATTCTGCTATTCCTTCTTTAACCACTCCGCTCATTCCTCTACACCTCCTTCAATGGAAATGGGAAGTCACAGGAGATCTCTGAAGAAAACAGTGCCCTTTCATGGCTCTATCTCATGGAGCACTTGCCTAATTTCCTGAACATTAGACAAGTCTATTTCAGCACTTTCCAAAATGGGAATCACGAAATACTCATCCCATAGATACCATCTGTTAAAAATGGTCAGTTCACCTAAGTTTGGGAAATCCCATATACATATAATATCCCCTTTTACCAGAGATTCACAAATCATATTTACTAGCCTACTAAAGGATCTAAGAACTCCCACAGTACAGAAATCTGTTCAATTTTTTAACAGCTTCCACACACTTATTTGATCACAGACCTTATTCTCACTTAATATCTACCAACATCCTAGCATTCCACAGAAAACACTGAGAAACACTGGCCTATATTAGCTTCTGTGGCTGGGGACATGTCACATGTGACTCTGCACATGCCATAGATCTGCCTATGCAAGACAATACAGAGAGTGGCCCTCTCCCCACTCTCTAGAAACCCCACTCCCTACAACATGTCCAGTCCTCATTTGCCTCTCCAATTCCTCATGCAGAGAGGAATCCAACCCCGGGCCTTTCAGTCCCCCCAAATGGCTTTATTCAGAGGGAATTGTGAATCAAGGCACCTGGGTTCCTACTGTTTTTCTGGGACCCTCACCAATGTCCATCCCCTGAATCTGAGGTAAGTAACTGAACTAACTAACAGAGA
Organism: Ursus arctos; assembly: GCF_023065955.2. Lineage (NCBI taxonomy): Eukaryota > Metazoa > Chordata > Mammalia > Carnivora > Ursidae > Ursus > Ursus arctos. The sequence continues at coordinate 63,805,521 of NW_026623111.1, forward strand.
AACTAGCCCAGAGAACAGGAGGGCACTTGTGGGTCTTGCTGTGTAATTAACTAGAGGAAAGGTAAGGGTTATGAAAAGCTGCTGAGCAAGGACTAAAGAAAAGATTGAGAAGAGGCCTGTCAGGGCCTAAATGAGTTACCAAAGAGAACGGGGTGAAGAGAACAAAAATGAGGAATGACCTTCTTCCTAGCCCTCACTTCCTTCCTCTATACAAGCCCTGAGCGGCCTTTTTCATTCTTCCCCAGTAGAGCGGCACCGCTTTCTCCTTCAAAGCTGTGCTCTGTGCTCCCTCTGCTGGCCATGACGCAGCAATGCGATTCAAAACCAACTACAATAGTTTGGGTGGCCTGCAGAGATGGTTGCCTCTACATACCCTCTCTTAAACCCGGCTACGCTTCCTAGCAAAGATGAGAATCCAATATCTTTTGTATTAGCAACAACAGAACAAAAACAACAACAACAAAATAAAGGTAGGCAAATGTATATGGGATTTAATTTATTGTGCTCCATACTATGAAATGCAGGCACCTAAATTGTGTCCACCACCGCATGAGGCTCTAGAGATAAAAAGATTGGTAATACTTGACCTCTGTTCTCAGGAAATTTATTACAGAGGGGAGACCAACAGATCACATTTCTTAAAAGGAAGAATTTTAGAAAACTTCTGTATCATGTGCCTAGAGTGATGATTCAAATACGTTCACTGCATCTGTAGAGAGGCAACTCATATAGGCCAGGCTGTGCTTTCTTAAAGGTGCATCTTGATGGATAGAGCTGGTGCCATGACAATATGGATTCATGACAATCACAACAGCCATCCACACTGGAACACCTCCTGGGGGCAGTCATAATATGCTTTATGTATGTTAGCTCATTTTCTTTTTTTTGAAGATTTCATTTACTTATTAATTTATGGGGGGGGAGCAGAGGGAGAGGGACAAGAAGACTCTGCACTGAGCATGGAACCCAACACGGGGCTCGATCTCACGAGTCTGAGATCATGACCTGAGCTGAAACCAAGAGTCAGACACTCAACCGACTGAGCCACCCAGACACCCCACGCTCATTTTCTGAATTAAGTTCAGAGATGAGCCTAAGAAAGAAACTGAGGTTCAGAGATGCCAGGATTACACAACTAGAAAGTGGCAAAGTCAGCATTACAGTCCTGGTCTGGTTGACTCCAAAGTCCCTTCAATCTCCTCCCACTACACTATCTTCAATCATTATCTAGTTTTCACAAACATCATTGCGACCTGAGGTTCCCCTCCACTTGGATGCTGAATATAATGGAAAAGCCTAATACGAGAGCCAGCAACAGTATCCTACATCCTGTTCAAATGGAGGATAGCACTCTGTGCTGCACGGGGAGCCCCTGGCCTTTAGGAGTTTACAATATAACGGAGCAGGAGCTATATGTAAAATAAATTAAATATAGCTGATGAGGGATAGGAGCAGAAAAATGTTCAACTCTAGCCCAGAAGGCTGACCTGCATAGTTCTGATAAGGATCAAATCTGTGCTGGTTGCTACATCCTGAAAGGGACTCATGACTTCCTGGGTATCTCACTGAGAGTTAATATTGAACTGAATATAAGCGCCAGAGAAATCATGTGAAAGTAGTTTTACGAGTAGAAATTCAAAGAAGACATTGATGATCAAATACTCCCTGCATGTCCCTTTCCCCTTGAGCACTAAGCTTATAACCACCAGCTTCATACAGCAACAGTGCAGCCCTTTCTGCCCATGGGTCCAGACCCCACACTTCTTCAATAAACTTGCTAAGTTGTATGAGACAGTATCTCAAGAATTCTTTCTTTGCCATTGTGCTTAACAACCCCACATCACAGCCAACAGATTTTCTGTATGCCCAAAACAGGGGCACCTGGCTGCCTCAGTCAGTAAAGCACACCACTTTTGATCGCAGGGTTGTGAGTTCAAGCCCCACTTTGGGCATGGAGCCTACTTAAAAAAAAAAAAAAAAAAGGAATAACATATGCCAGAAACAGCCAATTTGAAGACAAAATGCGGAACAAAATCCATAATCAAAAATAGCCAAGGGGCGCCTGGATGGCTCAGTTGGTTAAGCGTCTGCCTTCGACTTGGGTCATGATCCCAGGGTCCTGGGATCAGGCTCAATGCTCAGCAGGGAGCCTGCTTCTCCTCTCCCACTCCCCCTACTTGTGCTCTCTCTCCCTCTGTCAAATAAATAAAATCCTTAAAGATAAATAAATAAAAATAAACAAGAGCAGTCAAAATACCCTAGAATAAACATTTTAAAAATTGGCAAGCCTTTATGAAAAAACTTACAGAGCTTTTATAGGAAGATATAATAAAGAATAAGTAGAAAGTCAACCCATGTTCCTGGATGAGGAGACTCAATATTGCAAATATATTAACTTTTTCCAATTTGTTAAATTTAAAGCAATTCAAGCTACAGTTACTGAATCATTGTGATATCAGCACAGAAACAGACGTGTTAATCAACTCTAAAATCCAATCAACAACGTTGTGGAAGAATTTAGTTTATGGCAGAAGTGGCACTTCAACTACGTGGTTTTGAAACAACTGGCATTACATTTGGAAAAACACATATTTCTCCCTTACAGGAGACAGAAAAACAACTTCCAGTTGGATTAAAGATTTAAACATTAAAATAGGGGCTCCTGGGTGGCTCAGTTGGTTAAGAGACTGCCTTCAGCTCAGGTCATGATCCTGGAGTCTCGGAGTCTCGGGACTCCCAGGATGGAGTCCCATCAGACTCCCTGCTGAGCAGGGAGTCCGCTTCTCCCTCTGACCCTCCCCCTTCTCGTGCTCTCTCTCTCTCTCAAATAAATAAAATCTTTTAAAAATAAATAAATAAACATTAAAGTCAACAAAAGTGACAAGAAAATTAAAGAAATATTTTCATACGGAAATAGGAAAGGAAGCCTTGCCTAACATGCCACTAAATTTCAACATCATAATAAAAAGTAGCGACATGATTCACTAAGTAAGAAACAAAAATATCTGCAAAAGAATAGGAACCAGAAAGAAAAAGAAAATGATAAACATCAGAGGAAAATATTTGAACTATATGTGATAGTCAAAGAAAGCAATATATCAACTGAAAAACAAAACAAACAGATTTCAGAAAAAAATAGTATGCATGTATCTGTTAACGTTAAATATAAAAATATCAAAACAGTCAAATATAAATTAGATCATTACTATTATTATTATTAGTGGGTTTTTATGGGTTGGTAAAAATAAAGAGACTTTTACTGCTGTATTGTTTGAATTACTACAGCGATTACGTGCCGTAAGAAAAATATATAAACATTCTTATTTTGAAGAACAACATAAAGGCGGAGTCCTTCAGAGGAGAACTTCAATACTAAAGAAGGAGCATCGTGAATCAGTGAGGGCTTGATGCTCCCTAGCTTGTGGAAGATTTACAAACTCTGCAGTGACCTAAGAAATTGGATGATTCAAATGCCGGTGACTTTCCCGTCTGTGAAGCTAACCTGTAAAAAGCAGTGACAGTAGATTCTCGAGTCAGTGAAAGTAGCCATGAAGTCTAAGAGCTTGTGTTAAAAGAAATGGACAATAGTGAACGTTCCATTTCTCCTTCCCACGATCCAGCTTCTCGCCACTCACTGTGCTCCACCCTCAAGGTTTTGTCAGACTATCAAGGGAGAGATAAAAATGCCTGCGATGTTTTATATTACTGCTGCGGTTTTCATTGTTATTCTCTGCATAAAAATAGACAACAAAGAAAATGGAGGACAAGGACAGATAGAGGGAAGAGCGGGCAAAAAAGGAAAAGATTCTCCACTCTTAGAGTTTCAAAATAGGTTTGGGCAAGTCCCTGAAGAGACAGTATATGAAAAGAAAAGGTTCGGGGCTGCAGAAGCCAACATTAATGCCATAAATTGGGAAGAATGCCCGGGGTGGTAGGAGGTTCCCCACCTAGACTTGCTGGAGTGTCCACAGGCTGGAGGCAGACAGAGTCTGAAGGAAGCAAGCCAATTAGCCAAAGTTCCCGCTGGAAGGTGAGGGGTGATGAGTGTGGTGAGAAGAAGACTCTTGGTTAATTGGGAATCCAAGGGCTTGCTGCCCAGGTGAGATTAAGGCCTAAGAGCTGCTCCCCACATGACAACAGAGTGACCGCACGACAGGAGGGGTGGCAGCATGGCATGTTGGCCAGAGGCCTGAGACAGCCTCTCGAGCCTCCCACAGCCTCAGAATGGCATGAGGGGCCAGGGGAAAGTTTTCCTCACTCCAAGAGGGCTACAAAAGTAGCTGAGAGAGAACCAGAGAGCCTGAAGGGGCCTTGAGTTTCCAAGGGGAGTGTGTGAACTGATGACCAAAGACAGAAAACAAACATTAGCAGCAGGTGCCACCTTAGAGAGATGACGATCACGAATCAGATCTCCCCCACCACCAAGTCCCTGACACACACACCAGCCCTACCCCATATAGAAACAGGGGAAGGGGTAAATCCTGAGTTAACTGAGGAAACCTAGCATTGACTAGATTAAGCCTCAGATATCAGGTAAAACGGGGCTCAAAGAAAGAGTTGTGGTATCACTTAAGTTTTACATTTCTGTAGGTCTAAATTTGTGGGCTGTGCAAAATGAACCCATCACACCTGCCTTACAGGATTGTTTTAACGTGACAAGGTGAGACCAAGATGGGGGAGGCCCCATATACACCCCCCAACTATCAGATGCTCGTTGTCATTCCTACAGCTCATGATTTCATTGCCCAGTCTCTTTCGGCTCCACTAGTTACAAAACACAAGGGGTGCCGCCATGTGGCCAAGTTTATTTAGCTTATTTTTATCATGAGCAAGAATATTCCAATACAGTACCTCAGAATTAACATATTTCACTTTCGCACATTATATAAACAGTGTGACCAGTGCTCATAATTCAGTCACCCCACCTGTAACACAAGACAGTCTCCCTAAGCTGATAAGGCACACAGATTCAAGATTTCCTTTATACGGGAGGATACATGATTCAACAAAGCATTTTTCTCAGGAGCTACACTCCAGACAAGTTTTGCTACTTCCTAGTCAAATCCAATTTGATTGCACTGGGCTAAAACAAACTCCATTGACTACCTGTCTTCACCTCTGGCAATCACCCCAGAAGGACATCGATTGTTTTTCCTTGAGAGTTATACCACCGGGAGCAAGAAAGTAATTCTCACTAATGTATTTATCAACTGCTTATCTACGGTGTGCTAAGTATTTTGTATGATTACTTAATTTAAACTGGGCAACTATCTCCATTTTATAGATTAGGAAACTGAGTCTCAGAAAGGTTAAGTTACAATGAGGGCGCAGGGTATATGGCAATGTCTATATTTAATCCAAGTCTGTCTGATTTCTTTTCACTCTACCACTGGCACCCTGCTAATGAAAATATATACACTTACCTGAAGCTTATATTTTTAAAAATGCCAACTTATTCTACCACCCCTCCCCCTCTCATCTCCCACCCACTCTACCACACACCTTTCCTCTGCCACACTCACTCACACCCATTCCCCAAACCCACCTGCCTGCTCCAAGCCTTTACAGAAGCTGTTGCCTCTGTTTAGAGTGTCCTAGCCTTCCTCCCCACTTAAAGAATTCCAATTCCTCCTAAGTCAGGCAGCTCTCCCAAGAATTAGCTGCCTCCACTCCAGCTTCTGCAACTTAGTTTATCTTTCCACCACAACCTGCACATATCACTTGAGATTGGCATCTGTCTGCACATGCCTCTGTAACTACTTCCAGAAAGAACCCCTCCCAGCCAGGGCCCAGGGCCTGCATGTTAGCATCCTCGCACTGTGAGTTCAACAAACACTAGTTGAGTTAATGGATGAATTTTATTTTAAATCAAGGTCTATACTTTTCATGTTCTAGGCTGTGAATGAAGTTAGGTAGGTAGTACTGTGAAGTACACTGGCTCTCACCAAATGACTTTTTTCAATGGGTTAAAAATTTTTAATTGTTAAGATTGTGGTTAAATATTCATAACATAAAATTTACCATTTTAACTGTACATGTTTAAGTGTACAATTCTGTGGCATTAAGTATGTCCACATTGTTGTGCAATAATTATCACCATCCATTTCCAAAACTTTGTCACCTTCCCCAACTGAAACTCTGTACCCATTTCACACTAACTCCCCATTCCTCCCTCCTCCCTCCCCCCTACTCCCCACACCTACAACCACCATTCTAATTTGTCTCTATAAATCTGACTACTCTAGGTACCTCATGTATGTGTAATCATATAATATTTGTTATTTTATGACTGACTTACTTCACTTAGCATAAAGTCTTCTAGGTTCATCCATGTTCTAGCATGTGTCAGGATTTTCTTCCTTTTTAAGGCTGAATATACCACATTTTATGTATGCATTCAACTAGCAATGGATTAATTAAGGATAACCAGGAAGGAGAAAGGTTTCACTCACCCAAAGACAGTTTTTCACGAAACCCCGCCCCCGTCTCATCATAGGCTCAGCCCAGGCCAGGGTTGGCCCCGCCTCCCTCCCTGCCAATCAATCGCTCCTCGCGCCTGCGCAAGCACCGTCTGGAGTCCCGCCCCAGACACCGCCCCGAGGCCGTCCCAGGCGGTTAAGTCCGGCCGAAGCCTTTCCTTCACTGGCCCGCCCACCATGACGATCACCTACAGCTGTATTGCTAATGGCCGAGCGGTCCTAGCGGAGCTGGCCCTGACCGGCGGATCCTATCAGGTACCTCTGGGTCCGGACCTCTCGCCTCGGCAGGTCCCGCCTCTTCAAGAGTGGCGCCTGCCGGGCCCGCCCCTCAGGACGCCGCGCAGCTGGGCGGCCGGGAGCCGACCGTGGGGGGCGAGGGGCCCCGCCCCGCGAGAGGCTGGCTTCTGTGAGCCGCGGAGCCTGTGAGCCCGAGAATCCGGACCGCGGGGTCGCACGTGCGCCACCTAGGGGTTAGGGTTGGTGGTGCACGCGACCTATTTGGAGGCGATTAGCAGCCTCGTGCAGTTGCAATTCCGAGACCCTTAAATATTTTATCTCTCCTGCGGAGAAATGACTTGCAGTTCAGCACACATTTATTGAACATGTGTTAGTTGCATAATCCCGGGATAAAGGTGTAGGGGATGCAGCAATGAAGAAAAGACGGGACCTGGAGTTGCCCCTTGATGAGCTCTTTGTCTCTTTTGACCAAGGGCTGTATACAGTTTGTCCTACAGTGTAAAAGCCTTCCAGTTGGAGATAGGTCGAGGTTGCTCCGGTAGCATTCAGGATGGTAGCTGCTGGTGACCACAGCAGAGGTGATATTAGGATGGTTGGCTTAGGAGCCTTGTAAGAGTTAGTCTTCGCCTGAGGCATGAAAGGGAAATGGGTATTCCATTCAGATGGAACAGTATGGTGTGTTTGTTTGGGGAACCTCAGGAACCTCAGTGTGGCTAGAACACAGGGTCACAGTATGTAGGGCTAAAGATGAGGCCAAGAAAGCAGACAAGATAGTTAATGAAGGGTCCTATATTATTCATTTTCTTATCGTAGGGAAACTGGGGACCAATGAAATAGGGGAATAGCAGGATCTGATTCATCTCTGGAAAACTTGGTTTGGTTGTAATACGGAAGGTGAACTGGAGGGGAGAGAACCAGTTAGGATGGCATTGTTGTAGATTCTGTAGGAGACTGAAGGGTGTGAGTGAAGGGCAGCGAGGGTGCAGATGGAAAGGAGGGGGCAGATCCTAAAGAGACTGTAAAACTAAGGGAACCGGGTCATGCCTAGAACGATTCTCAATTTTTTTTCAATCTTTTTTCCCCAGAATTATTAAGACATAATTCACATATCACGGTGTATAAATTTAAGGTGTATGACATGATAATTTGTCAAATTTTTTTCTCAGGTGGCATTAAACAAGATTGAAACTACAGATGGAGGAGCGGGATTGCGAGGGAGGAAGTCAGAGGGAATGCAAGGGAGGAGAGTACAGTTTGGGACACGTTGAATTTTGTTGCCTGTTGGAAGTGGCCAATCTATTTGTGTCTTTCTTCCTCCACCTTATTCCCAAAAGACTTAAGTCAAAAAATGTCCGTTAGGTAGCACTAATAGGTAGCATTCAGAGGGTCATGGCTGACAGTTGAAGCTAGTAGAAGAGGGTAGAAAAGAAAAGTATGAGAGTGAGGAGAGAAGAGGACCAAAAGTCAGAACACCGTTTAGGAGCAGGATAGAGAAGTGGGACCCCAAATGAGAGCACTGGTGTCCTGAAAGCCAAGAGAAGAAAGTTACAAGAATGTTTTATTGATCTAAAGAAGTTTAACAAGATCTAAAAGGTGCTTATTGGGCTCTACAATTAGAAGATTGGTGGGGGTGCCTGGGTGGCTCAGTCGGTTAAGCATCTGACTTCACCACAGGCCCTGATCTCAGGGGTCCTGGGATCGAGCCCCATGTTGAGCCCCACATCGGGCTCCCTGCTCAGTGGGGAGTCTGCTTCTCCCTCTCCCTCTACCCCCTGCTCTCTCTCTCACTCATACTCTCTCTCAAATAAAATAAATAAAAGTCTTTAAAAAAAAAAAAGGTGATTGGTGACCTTACAGGTAGCAGTTTGGAAGAAGTGGTAGAGGCAGAAGCCAGATTGCTTGAGGCCAACTGAATGGGAGAGGAAGTCGGGAGAGTGAAGTTAGACATTCTCAGCATTGTTTTTCTTAAGATTTATTTATTTATTTATTTATTTAATTTTTTATTTATTTATTTGACAGAGAGAGAGACAGCCAGCAAGAGAGGGAACACAAGCAGGGCGAGTGGGAGAGGAAGAAGCAGGCTCCCAGCAGAGGAGCCTGATGTGGGACTTGATCCCATAACGCCGGGATCACGCCCTGAGCTGAAGGCAGACACTTAAAGACTGCGCCACCCAGGCACCCCTAGGCATTCTAAGCATTTAGAAAGGGAGTGAGATAAGGTGAAAGCTAAAGAAACATGGTCCAGGAAGGGGCCTCATTTTTCAAAACAGGGAAGACTTTCAGTGTATGGTAGGCTATTGGGAAGCATTTGACTTGGTTCCGGCTCAGGTCATGATCTTACAGTTGTGGGATCGAGCCCTGGAATCTCATGGGTTGTGAGATCAAGCCCCACGTGGGGCTCCAGGCTCAGTGGGACATCTGCCAGAGACTCTCTCCCCCCACCCCTTCACCCACCCCCAAGCACATGTGTTCTCTCTCTCAAATAAATAAATCTTAAAAAAAAAAAAAAAGAATGTGGCTATTCAAGTTTTCCTGGGTAACTTTCAGTTTCCTTTCACACTTCTAAAGTAAATTAATAGGACTCCATACAATTAATCATATTTAAGATATTCTGGATAATCGTCAACACCTTGCACATTTTCCCGCAGAGAATGAGCCTTACAAGAAACAGAAATTAAAAACCTTGACAGTTATTTGGTTCATAGAAAGAAATCAGTGAATAATATCGAATTAAAATTTTTATCTTAATCAAAATAAGGAAAGAAGAAAGCTGAAAAAAAGAAAGCGAAAGAGAGAGAGAGAGAAAGGGAAACCTTAGGATATTCAGAGAATAAGGGCTGAATACTTTTTTTAAGATTTATTTTTATTTTAAAGAGAGAGAGAGCTCAGACAGGGGAGGGGCAAAGGGGGAGAGAAAATCTCAAGCAGACTCCCTGCTGAGCATGGAGCCCACCCACCCCACCCCCGCAACACAAGGCTCAATCTCATAACCCTGAGATCATGTCCTGAACTGAAATCGAGAGTTGGACACTTAACCGTGAGCCACCCAGGCCCCCCAAGGGTGAATACTTTTAATCCATTAACATTTTTAGGTATAGTTTCAGTGACTAGAAGTCACTGAAAAGATGTTTGATTAGATAGTGCTTCCTAAGCCTTAAAGCCAGATGAAAGATGTGACTCTAAGACTGATTAGTACAACCTATATTTGCACACAAGTATATGTATAGTTGTGTAATTTTAATATTTTCCTTCATAGTCAAATGACTATTTCATAAGTTGCGTCTAACCACACATTATGACTAACTACCCATTGGTTCTCCTAGTGAACAGTTGTTCTTTAATAAACCAAACCATTGGTAAATTTAGGGAGAGGAATAATTAAAGACACTACAATGTTCCACAAAGTAAATGCTGATAATTTATTTTTAGGAAGCAGTGGCAACAGTGCTTAAACTCGTGCTTCTTAGAGCTGAGCCAAAGACCATAATGCAGATGGGAAGGTAAGGTCTATTCTCATAAAAGTCTGCTTGCTTTTTAACACTAGTAATGACATGAGGGGGAAAATTGTTAGTTGCATGTGCTCTCAGTTGAACCCTCAGAAAGGAGAACTTCTGTATGTAAAAGTGTAAGATCAAATGAGAATGATTTACACCAAATTCAAGATAGTGGTTACCTCTGCAAAGGGAAGGGAGGAAAAATGAAGTTGGGGAAGGGTATCCATGGGACATAAATTGTTATCTATAACCAGATGGTGGATCTAAAATATTCTTGTTATCTTATTCTCCAAACTTTTTTAGTATACCCAAAATATTTCATTAATAAAAAAGGAAACTTTCACTTGAAAAATCTTTAATAAAACCACTCTAAGCTACACTTGGGACACAACATGATATGGCCTAAACCAGTCTTGACAACATTTTGCTAGTAAAAAAACAGGTGGGAAATAAGAGCATCTATTACTTTTAGACTCATCTGTTTTTTTTTAAGAGCAGGTTTGTTTTAACCTTTATATTGTAGAATAAAACAAAATATAAGAACCACATCACGTGAAAGTATAGCTTTTATAAAGCTTTAAAAGAGAACCTCCCCACCAACTCCAGCTACCACCTAAGCCAAAAATATGGAATACTGTCAGCCATCCCCAAAACTCCCCGCCACACGTCCTATCCCATCCACAGCTTCCTCCCTCTTCCCCAACTCAACCACCACTCCAGCCCCTATCGCAGTCATTTACCCTGGGTCTTCATTGCCTCAGCACCTAAATATGCAACCTCACACACAAGAGCCTGATCCTGCCCGGTTTTTCTCTTTTGGTGTCTTTTAAATCTCTTTAATCTATATTTTCCCCCTCCATCGCTTTCTTTTCCTTACGGATTATCATTGAAGAGCCTGTAGAGTGTAGTTTCCCACTCCCTGGTTTTGCTGATTGCATATTCAGAACACAGTCCACCATGTTTAACGTGGCTGGATCCACAGGCTGGATCCCTTCTGTGAGACTATAGGTGTTTTTTTCCATCAGATGGTACATGTGTCTACTGACATTTCCTTTTTTTTTTTTTTTAAGATTTTATTTATTTATTCGACAGAGATAGAGACAGCCAGCAAGAGAGGGAACACAAGCAGGGGGAGTGGGAGAGGAAGAAGCAGGCTCGTAGCAGAGGAGCCTGATGTGGGACTCGATCCCATAACGCCGGGATCACGCCCTGAGCCAAAGGCAGACGCTTAACGACTGCACCACCCAGGCGCCCCTACTTTTCCTTTTGACATGCTAGCAGCCAGTGATATTCCTTGCCTATATCCTGGACCCATTCACTGATTGGGGAGTGCAAAATGGTGCTATTCTAGCTTTGTTCTCACTTATTCGCCAGCATGATTTCAAAAGGAGGTTCTTTTCTCATCTCCTATTTGCTTTCCTGTATTGTGCATTCTGATTGGAATCTTTTGAGGATCTCTTCCTGAACTGATTCGTATATGCAGCTGCCTGTTCTGCATCTCTGTTGGATGCCTGATGGGCATCTCAAACTTATGTCCAAAACCAAGCCCCCCACCCTGCAGTCTTGCACATATCACTCTTCTGGTTCCTCAGGCCTAAAACCTGTGAAATCCTTGACTTTTGTCTCCTTGACATCCAAACCCAATCGATCAGCAAATCCTGTTTCCTTTCCCTTCCAAATATCCAGAATCCAACCGCCTCCAGCCCTACCACGGGAACCACGCCATCATCTCTTGTCTGGGTTCCTCCACACAAAGTTAGGTTCATTTTTGTCATCATGGTTTTTCATTTTCAAGGATTTCTCAAAGTTTGATTTAATAGCTTTTATGATTAAGCAGAATATGCATGTGGTTCCAAAGTCAAATTGAGAAAACAAGTTTTCTTTAAGAAGTCCCACTTTCAGGGGCCCCTGGGTGGCACAGTCGTTAAGCGTCTGCCTTCTGCTCAGGGCATGATCCCAGCGTTCTGGGATTGAGCCCCACATCAGGCTCCTCCGCTATGAGCCTGCTTCTTCCTCTCCCACTCCCCTGCTTGTGTTCCCTCTCTTGCTGGCTGTCTCTGTCAAATAAATAAATAAAATCTTAAAAAAAAAAAAAAAGAAGTCCAATTTTCAAAAAAATAAAAATAAAAAGAATCTAATTTTCATTCCTTTCCTCTCCACACTGTTCTCCCTTCCCACCTAGACAAGTAACCATTCTGAAAAAGTTTTCAGTTTGCCGTTTTCTTTTTTTTTTTTCTTTTTTCTTTTCTCTTCTCTTCTTTTCTTTTCTTTTCTATAAGAGACACACGTGCGTTTCCCTTCAGGGAGCGTATGAGAATGATAGATAAGTCGTAGTACCTCATACACACTTTTCCTCATCTTGCCTTTGTTAGTTACAGTGTATCCTAGTCATCGCGTATTCAAGTTTTTTAACTTTTAAAGATGGTTTCTGAATGTTACTCACTAATAACATACTAAGCATAAATTTAAAATATTTCTTCCTCACATCCAATATCAATTTACTTCAAATCACATATATGCCTTTCAGAGAGATGATAGAATTAGCAACTCTTTTTCAACAAAGACTCCTCCCAACTTAGAAATAAAAATATTTTCCAGGTAGGGATTATGTGTATCAGTCAATATCATCATTAAAAATATTTGTAGCATGTTGTATTCATGATATGATATGAAGGATTTACCTGGAAAAGGTGGGCACATACTTTAAATTTTCTGCCTCTGGGATCATCTTTTCTCCCTGTTTCTGAGATTTGTCATTTTTGTGTACATCCAATTTAGCATTTGACCAGGTCTGTGCCTGCTAACCATTTGGATAGATGACTTTTTAATGGATACATGACTTTTAATCTAGTCATTAGATTAAAAGTCTAGGCACCAAGCAACTATTTTTGTTGCCATGTTTTTAAATATTCTGGATTGTTGGGCAGTAAATATGGAGGCACTTTCCAAGAGTCTTCTAGCTTCCTAATATGTGACTCTGAGAAGGCAAAAAAGGTCAGAGAAGATACACTTTCACATTCTATAGAGGTGTTTAATTTCCCCCTTCCCAATTCATCCTGTTCGTCGGAATATTTAGTATTGGCAGTTTACAACTTTTAAATTCTAATCTATCAATATAGAAAGCCAAGAAGTACCAAAATTAAATATGTCCACCTAATATATAGGGATAGTAAAAATCAGTGAACATAGCATTTTCTATTTGATGAGAATCTTTATTCAGTCTTGGAATGAGTAATTATCTATCGAAGCCATTTTTTTAAGATTGTATTTATTTATTTGAGAGAGAGAGAACACAAGCGGCGGGGGGGGGGGGGGGAGCAGGAGGGAGGCAGAGGGGGAGGCAGACTCCCCGCCAAGCAGGGAGCCCTATGTGGGGCTCCATCCCAGTACCCCGGGATCACAACCCAAGCCGGAGGCAGACACTTAACTGACTGAGCCCCGCAGGCACCCCTATCAAAGCTATTTTAAATATGGGTAGATAAATAGAATGATAGAGTTTTCTCTTTATTGTATTTCATTTTTACTGATGAAATTTTAAATACATATTCTAATTTAATAGAGTTTTTATTTAACATGATTTAATTTTTCACATGTATGAAAGATTTTCTAATTCTTATTATAAAACGTTATCTATACAACTTGTATACACTACTGAGAGCTTGGAAATAAAAGCAGATTCTCTACGAAGGTACTTAATTTCTTCAATGTTATCATGTAAATGAATGTATTCTTTTCAAAGCTTTGTCTACCACACTCTCTTTATTGATGGAATCACATACCTATGTGCTACAGACAATGCCTTGGATACCATAACACCATCTGCATTTCTTAAAAATGTAAGTAATTTCTTATGCTACTTCAAGGACTTTTTCAGTTATTGAAGTTATGAGGTCTTTGTTTTATCGTGTGTTAGTAGTAGTGTCACTACCTAAAAGCAGATCACTCATTTGTCTATAAAGCAGAGCTATTAATGACCTTCAGAGATTTCTTTTCTTTTGTCTTTTTTTTTTTTTTTTTTTTACTTTCAGAGATTTCTTACCCCTGTTCTTCATCTGCCCTGTTTCCACATTTCTCCCAACCCTAAAGCAAGGTCTGCAAAGACTACCCACACAGATCTATTAGACTCTCTCTTTGTATTTATCTTGTTCTTTAAAAATAAGAAATTAAACTTTACTAATATTTAATATACCATTTCAATAACATGTGTATTTAATTTACAAACAGGGGTGCCTTGGATGGCTCAGTTCGTTAGGCATACAACTCTTGATTTTGGCTCAGGTCATGACCTCAGGATCATAGGATCAAGCCCCACATCAGGCTCCCTGCTCAGCTGGGAATGTGCTTGGGATTCTCTCTCTGCCCCTCCCCCCATTTGTGCGTGCTCTCTCTCTAAAATAAGTAAATAGATCTTTCCTAAAATAAATAAATAAATAAGTAAAAAACATTAATGGAAAAATCAGTCAGCAATACTATAGTTACTAACAGTTATTCTCCAGTCATATTCATGAATCATGCATATACTTTGTTAGCATACTATCTTGCTTTAACACAATTCAAACTGTAATCACATATAGAATCAAGGATTATAAGGACTAATACTGAAATTCACTCTTCAAACACACCTTAATAATTGCTAGAGTCTAGATGCTAAGCACTGTTAGCCATTTAAGTGACTATACTCTAATTTTTCTCCCTCTCTGCTACTATGACAAAACATCCGAACTTTACCATCTTTTCAAAACCAGATGATACCAAATTGCCAACCACATGCATTTTACCACTATTTCTGGGGAATACAACATTGAGTACAAACATTTGCAAGAATTCCTTCTTGAGACTTTGAAATGTCCTATAACAACCATAAGGGTTTGGAAAAAGAAAAAAGAAAAAAACAACCATAAGGGTTTGAAAGATAGCACCATGACATTCAGTTGGGATTGTTTTGTCATCGTTGAATGGATTTTGGGGGGGGGGGAGGCAAAATAAAAAACACTTATTTAGAAAATATCATGGACTCCCATCTTTCTTTGCCTGCCAGAGGTGAACATCTGCTCTTCCCCTCAAGTCCTTAGACATACCAAAGACTCAAAGTGCATTTGCGGTCTCACTCTGTGAGACTGTGATCTGTACTACAGCAGTGGAGAAGACTGGGCAAGCACAGTTTTCGTAAATACTGCAGATTTGATTAGAAAGGACACCCTGCCACTAAAAAGCTAGAAATAGTGTGGAAATAGAATATTCTTTTATTTCACATTTCTGCCAGACTTTGCTTCAAATAAACATTTGCTCTGTAATTCTCCAGTTGAAATTATCTATATAGGTTAAATATTTCCATTAATGTCCCCAGGTTAGTGATACTTTTCTGAGAAATCCTTTGATGTCGCAAGAACATTTTTCTCCTTCAAATGCAGTTGCTACAGATTTTCAACAAGTATTAGGAAAGTATATGGTATGTAACCTCCAACTGTACCCCTAAACATTGTACTAGAGCTGACAAAACAGTTTGGAATTAGGAGATAAGAGCTATAAGATGAGTGAGAATGGAGAACTTCTATCTTTATGTAATGATAAAGAATGATATTCTTGACATACAAATAAGTTAATAAAACAAGATAGAGAAAGTATGTATGGTATACTATTGTTTACCATTCTTATTTGCAACCATTTAAGAAAGCAGGAGTAAATACAAATATATGTATTTGCTTGCTTATAGTAAAAAAAGGGGGGGATGGGGGCAAGAAAAGGATAAACCAAAAACATTTTAATCATTGCCTGTGTAGGGATAGGGGACAGGAATAGGAACTAGGCCTCTCTGAATGAAACTTGTTTTCCAGATTGGACTTTAAAACCATGTTAATATTTTACATAATTATAAAATAAAAAATAAAAGTATATAAAATTATAAAATTAAATATTTAAAAAATTGTCCATAGAGTGAAATAAGACAGTCAGAAGAGGACAAATACCTAAGTAATCAGATTCATAAAGACAAAAAGTAGAATATTTGTTGCCAGAGCCTGGGGGAAAGGGGTGAGGAGGAATTAGTGTTTAATAGTACAGAGTTTCAGTTTGGGAAGAGAGAAAATGTTCTGGAGATGGTGGTGATGATAATTGCACAACAATGTGAATATACTTAATGTCTCTGAACTATAAAGTTAAAAATCATTGTAATTATAAATTTGTTATGTAAATCTTACCATAATAATTGTTTTAATTTTAAAAAGTAATCCCTAAAACTCAAAAGAAAAAAACGTTAAGAACCTAATTGTGTATTGAGTTGATGGCTTGAAAAGACAGCAAAAATTTATTTCAAGTGATTTTAAAACACAATAATCCGATTGTATATTCCTAGTGAGAGTATACCCTAATAACAAAAGAACTAAAAATAAATCTTAAAGTATTTATTTTTAAGTGTCACATTGTTAGTGATAACATTGGGTTGCTATTCTAAAATTGGTTTGTATAGATATATTACTTTGCATAATCAAGTTAATGTCATTAGGAATCAAGATTTTCAGCAAGAGTTGCAAATGTAAGGTCAAAGAATTAAGTAAACCTTATAATCCTAAATTTTAATTGAAAATTAAATATTTTTAAAAGAAAATCAAATTGTGACAATTTTTAATTGAAAATTAAGTATTGAGTTTTTTTTTTTTTTTAAAGATTTTATTTTTAAATAATCTCTATACCCAGTGTGGGGCTCAAACTCATGACGCCCAAGATCAAGAGTTACATGCTCCACCGACTGAGCCAGCCAGGCGCCCCGAAAATTTTTTCATTGAAAATATATCACATGAATAATTTTCTCTTTCAAAAAAAGGTACTTCCCAGAGTATCTATTGAAAAACATTAGAAATAATGAGCAACCCAGGAGCAGTGTGACCCCTTAGCATCTAAATTATAGTCTCTAAATACCATTTCACACTAAAAGGAACCTGCCTGATTGCAGATATCAGGCAGGAAACATACAAGCCAGAAGCATTTGGTCATACCAGAAGCAAGGAAGCCATCAAAGTTCACTGTGCTCATGTCCAAAGACTTTAGGAGCCAACTTAGAGAGGCTAACACTGGTCAGTAATGGGATAGCTTGAAAGTGGGAAAGAATAATAACTGCAGTGGCTTGTAACACATCAAATATGTTAAATTCCATCAGTTCCTAGATACTATCAAAGACGAAATAATCCCTCATCAGTCAACTCTGGAAGATACTAAGGATCCACCTCATCACTCTAAAAACCAATACATAAAAGACTCAATCATTTATTCTGACTTTCCTATATGAACTGTACCTCAAAGAAAACAAGTAGTTGCTAGGGAAAAGGTTCTTTTGGTCTTTATAGAAGTATTCCAGCTAATAAACAAAGAAGAGGTGATAAATTTCACTATTTTATTATCCCTGATGAAATAATGGATTTAAGCAGTCATAATCAATGATTGAAAAAAATCAGGTGAGAAGCTGGTAAGGAACTTCATAACAGAGGAAACGGGCTCAAAACACCTAAAACCATTGATTATTCCTAAGGTCACAATAAGGGAGATGATCAATCATTAGTTATGTTTCCTGTCGTTACACAATGAGTAGTATATTGCACACATCTGAAGTATGCTTGCCCAAAACAACAAACCTGAATATGACCAAGCCTTCATATCGAACTACCAGTTTACGGGAAATAGAGAGATCAGTGACCACACTGCATGATACCACAGCAATGCAATCAGCAAAATCCAGAATATGAGAAGATCTGTAAGACCATCCAATTTCTTCAACAAATAAATTGCAACAGGGAAAAAGTTAAGGAGAACTCACAGAATGAGACTTACACATATCAACTAAATGTGGACTTTGGATCTTGGATCAACAAAACAAGTGTTAAAAAAAAAAAACAAACCTGATTTGTTTTTGATAAATATGTACACAAACTGGATGTTTGATGATATTAAGGAATTTTTGTAGGTATGATAATTATGTTGTGGTTTTATTTTTAAGAAAAATGAGGCTATATCTTTTAGAGATACAAACTGAGGTATTTACAGATTAAAATACTATAACGTCTGGGATTTGCTTTGAAATAATACATTTGGGGAAGGGGTAATCAGTAGTAGCACAGATGCAACAAGATTGGCTATGTGTTGACACTAGGTGATGGGTACATAGGGATTGATTATACCTTCTCTCTCATTTGTATATGTTTGAACTTTTCCATAATAAAATATTCTAAGTATACCTGTTTTAGTTTTCTCTTATGTATCTAACAAATCAGCAGCCTAAAAGAGCACGCACTTAACATCTCATAGTTCTTGTGGGTCAGGAATCCAGGACCCACTTAACAGGCTCTCTTCTCAGGGTCTCACAAAGCTGCGGTGAGGATCGTCAGCCAGGCTGCGTTCTCATCCAGAAGCCTGGGAAGATTCGGCTTCCAGGCTCATTTAGAGCCTGTTGCAGGATTCGTTTTCTTATAGTTGTGCCAGGGATGCAGGTTTTTGCTGGCTGTTGGCCAGGGGACACCCTCAGATCCTAGAGACTGATAATAGTTCCTTGCTACTTTGCTGCTTGCTTCTCGAGGCCAGCAGAACAATCTCCCTACTCCAGTTTACTGAATTTTATATAATGTGACATAATCAGAGGAGTGACATCCTAATACCTTTGCTATTAGTTAGAAGCAAGTTATACTTGGGGGGGGGTTTTCAAGAATGTGATACATCGGGGGTCACCATAGGGTGTGTCCACCACAATGTGTGAAAAATAATTAAGGATAGATGCTTTTATATTAAATTCATAAATTTTCTTGTGAAGAATTCTGCATATTCAACACAGCCAAAATATATTATTGACATAGCTCCCTGAAGACTAGTTACCATATGAAAATATGCACATTTTAAGCAGTTAACACATCTGACATCAAAGAAATTTCTGTTTAACATTTATAAGCTAACCTGGTAAGCATTAAATCTGTAGAAAATTTTATAAAAGTTGTTGAATTTCTTATACAATAGTTAACAAGATAAAAATAGTTTTGAGATTTAAATATATACGTGTGCGTGTGTGTGTGTGTGTGTGTGTGTGTATAGAAGCTGAATGTCAATGAATGGACTATGAATACATTATTCTAACAAAACTTAAATGATTCCCTTGGGTTAAAAAATAAGCTTTTTTTAAAAGGAGAGAAAGAGAAAAAAGGAACAAAAAAAATTAATCATTGATCTTAACTTGATTATATCTGCAAAGACCTTATTTCCAGGTAAGGTCACATTCACAGCTATCTGGTGTTAAGAATTGCACATATCTTTTTGGAGGGACACAAATTCAGCTAGCAACCTTTTTTTTCTACATTTACCTAGTGAGCTCCGCACAGAACATCAATTGTAAATTGCATGGTCCAATAATCAGCAAGATCAGAGTTCTGTTTAAGGTGGATTTGAGGGGGGCCTGGGTGGCTCAGCTGAGTGTCTGCCTTGGGCTCAGGTAATGGTCCCAGGGTCCTGGGATTGAGCCCTGTGGCGGGATCCCTGCCCAGCGGGGAGTCTGCTACTCTCTCTCTCCCTCTGCCCCTCCTCCCACTTGGGCGTGCCCTCTCTCCTCTCGCTTGCTCTCTCTCAAATAAATAAATAAAACATTTATTTTAAAAAGATTTTTTTTAAAAAATGGGTGATTTGATCACTTGCCAAAGAGCAGGGGTTTCTAATATTTTTTACTTAAAAAATAATTATCATTAATAAAGTAAAATAACACAAAAGTATATAAAGCAAAATATGAATATCTCCTACAATTTCAATCAAAGGCCCTGAAGTGAGCACTCTTAACAGACAGCCTAGTGTATAACCTTCCAGAATGATTTACGTATAAATATGCATATAAATAAATATATAATAAGTATATGTGAATATACATTTTATATGCATATATGTTTATAATATATGTAACATAAGTTATATGTACCTTCTAAGTTCACAAAACTGAGTTCATTAATGCAATGGGTAAAGGCTTGATCTCTGAAGCCTGAGTCTGTCCTTGTTTTGCTGGGTAACAATTTGGTGACCTTATTACTTTCAGTCTCAGTTTTCTTTCTTTCTTTTTCTTTTTTTTTTTAATTTTAAGTAGGCTCCACACCCAACGTGGGGTTTGAGCTCAAGACCCCGAGATCAAGAGTCAAGCACTCTAGCAACTGCACCAGTCAGGCACCCCTCAGTTTTCTTCTTAAGAAAATAAAAGATGATAAAAATACTACTTTATATGGTGGTTTGGGAATTAAATGAGTTAATATGTGTGAAGTGCTTAAAACAGTAGCTGGTACATATTAAGTGTTCAATAAGTTATTATTTGATACTGTTCTGCAGCTGCAGCTTACTTTTTTATATAACACTCTATCGTAGAGATCATTTTTGTTTAATATGGATAAAGTAGAAGACAAAAATAGGAACAAAGGACAAGAACAATGAATGGAAAACAGTAACAAATATGGTAGATATTAGTCCAACTCTATCAATAATCACTTTAAAAGTTAATGGTCTAAATACAACAATTAAGAGAGAGATTGTCAGATTGTATCCAAAAACTGTCAAGAGAATGAGAAGATAAGCCACAGACTGGAAAAAAATATTTGCGAAAGACATATCTATTATCCAAAATAGACAACTGTGAAAACTCAACAATTAGATGGTAAACAATCTGATTCAAAAAAGGGCCAAAGGGGCACTTGGCTGGCTCAGTCGGTAGAGCGTGTGACCCTCGACCTTGGGGTTGTGGGTGTGAGCCCCATGATGGATGTAGAGATTACTTAAAAAAATAAAGTCTTTAAAATAAATGGGCCACTGACCTGAATGGATGGTCTCACCAAAGAAGATCTACAGGTGGCAAATAAACAGGAAAGATGTTCAATATAACACATCATTAGGGAATTGCAAATTAAAGCAACAATAAGATACCCCTACATACTTATTAGAAAGGCCAAAATTCAGGGGCGCCTGGTGGCACAGCGGTTAAGCGTCTGCCTTCGGCTCAGGGCGTGATCCCGGCGTTATGGGATCGAGGCCCACATCAGGCCCCTCCGCTGGGAGCCTGCTTCTTCCTCTCCCACTCCCCCTGCTTGTGTTTCCTCTTTCGCTGGCTGTCTCTATCTCTGTCGAATAAATAAATAAAATCTTAAAAAAAAAAAAGAAAGGCCAAAATTCAAAACGCTGACGACACATAATGTTGACAAGGATGTGGAGCAATAGGAAGTCATATTCACTGCTGATGGGAATGCAAAATGGAACAGTCACTTTGGAAGATAGTTAGGCAGTTTCTTACAAAACTAAACATACTCTTACCATAAGATCCAGCAATCACTCCCTTGGTGTTCACATGAGTTGAAAAATTATGTCCACACAAAAACCTGCATACAAGTGTTATAGCAGCATTATTGATAATTGCCAAAACATGGAAACAACCAAGATGTCTTCCCATGGGGTAAATGGATAGACTGTGGTACATCCAAACAATTGACTGTTATTCAACACTAAAAAGAAATGAGCAAACAACCCATGAAAAGATATGGGGGAACCTTAAATGCATATTACTAAGTGAAAAAAAGCCAATATGAAAAGGCTACTTGATTCCAACTATATGACATTCCGGAAAAGACAAAGCTATGTGGACAATAAAAAGACCAATTGCTGCTAGGGCTTAGGGAGAAGGGATGCTTGAATAGGTGGAGCACAGAGGATTTTAAGGGCAGTGAAACTGTTCTGTATGATACTATACTGGTGAATACATGTCATTACACATTTGTCCAAACCGAAGGAATGTACAACACCAACAGTGAACCGTAATGTAAACTATAGACTTTGGGTGATAATGATATATCAATGGAGGCTCCTCCATTGTAGCAAACGTACCGCCCTGGTGTGAGATGTTGATAGGGACCTGGGGCGGCAGGGGTGGAGGGGATAAGGGTATGTGAAGACTCTGTACTTTCCACTCAAATTTACTGTGACCCTAAAACTTCTCTTTAAAAATCTATATAAATATATAAATAAACAACTTAAAAAAAAAAAAGACTTTCACCACTGATTGAATACATTGAAATATTGCTCTCCCATCCATCCCCCCTCTTTTCTTAGCAAGATGAAGGTGGGACAATCTGAAGCTTAGTTGATTCCTTATGCTGAAAAACAAGTGAAATGTACCTTTGACACTTCTGTTCAATTTGTACAATATACTATAATAGATTTCAATTATAGAAAATAATATTTGTATTATATTTCACTTCTATATAGATGAAATACAATAACAATCAAGATGGTAGCTCGATATCTACACTAAGGAGTCAAGTAACTGATGTAAAAAATATTATGTCCCAAAATATTGATGAAATTTTGGAAAGCGAAAACAGATTGAACATCTTCACTGATAGAACTAATGATCTCCAAACAACTGTAAGTGATGCTCACCTGTCTTGATACTTAAATAGTGCTTAAAACAAATGGCCAAAAGCAAATACATACCAGGGATACTGTGAGATAATCCTATGTTGCCCAACTATGGCTTTATCCAAAAATGATTGGAATGCAACTAAAATATTTTTAAAAATTATAAAACAATGAAAATTAAAAGCCCATTAAAGTAATAGGTAGTTATTTGCATAACAGATGTATTTCTTACGTTAAGAAAGATATGGGTTAGTCAACAAATAAATTGCAAGGGAAAAAAAAGAGGGAGAACTTACCAAAAAATGGGTTGAGAAGGTGTATCAATTGCAATGTGTGGTCCTTATTTGGAATTTGACTCAAACAAACTATAAAAATGAAAATTTGTAACTTCATAAAATAATCAGATATTTGAACTCTGATATTAAATGACATTGAAGAGTATTATAAATTTTAGGTGTGATAATGGTATTGTGGTTACGCTTTAAAGAGTCATTACTTATTAGAGATACATGTTAAAATATTTTGAGTGAATTTTTATAATGTCTGAGCTTCAGAATAGTTCAGGAGTAGAATAGGGTATAAATGAAACAAAATTGGCCATAAATTGATAACTATTAAAACTAGTTGTTGAGGGTGCCTGGGTGGCTCAGTCAGTTGAGTCTGCCTTTGGCTCAGGCTATGATCCTGGGGTCCTGGGATCAAGCCCCAATTCAGGCTTCCTGCTCAGCGGGGAGTCTGCTTCTCCCTCTCCCTCAGCACCCCCTAGCTCATGCTTTCTCTCTTTCAAATAAATAAATAAAATTGTAAAAAAAAGAAAGAAAGAAAAAAAAAAAAACCTGGATGTTGAGTATATAGGGGTTCATTATACCATTCTGTCAACTTTTGTATATGTTCAAAATTCTCTATTAGAAAATACTTTTAAAGCAATTAGTAAGGATCGAACAGTTATTTACCTTAGAGCATTTTAAATTTTATTTTTACCGATCTTTTCTAGAAACACAGCCGCCATGTAAAACAAAATACGCACATACTTTTTACTCACCAAGTTCTATTGATTCTGCCTCCTAGATCTTTTTTGTTCTTGGCCTCATTTTTTCACTTTTAGAAACAATTTATTAAGATATTATTTATGTAAAATAGTATTTACCCACTTTATAGAGTTTGATGAATTGTGTTACTTGTGTACAATTGTGTAACCACAATCAAGTTATAGAATAGCTCTTTCATCTTAAAATCTTCCTGCTGTCCTTTGCAGTTGACTTCACCACCCCTGACCCCTGCCTACCACTGATCTGCTGTCACTATAATGTTGCCTTTTCTAGAATTTCATATAAATAAAATTATACAATACATATTGTGTTTGACTTTTTTTTTTAAGATTTTATTTATTTGACAGAGAGAGAGAGGCAATGAGAGAGGGAACACAAGCAAGGGGAGTGGGGGAGAGAGAGAGGCAGCCTTCCCGCTAAGCAGGGAGCCTGATGTGGGGCTCAATCCCAGAACGCTGGTATCATGACCCAAGTGGAAGGCAGACGCTTAACAACTGCGCCACCCAGGCTCCCCTGTGGTTGACTTCTTGACTTAGCAATAATTTTTGATATTCATGTTGTTGTGTGTATCAATATTTTATTCCTTTTCATTGCTAAATAATAGTCCACAGAATGGCTAAATTCCATCTTCTGCCCATCCCAGTGCCACTTCCTGTGTCATTCCACGCTCTATTATTTCTTGTCTAACTACTGTCTTTCCTCTAATTGTTCTCCCTTTTTTTAGTTCTATTCTACTCCAGTCATCCTCCACACTGAAACTAGACTGTTCTTTAAAAATGCAAGTATCATGGTTTCCTTTCCTATGCAAAAATTTGTGTTTATCTTGGCATAGTCCCAATAGTTCGCTTTTGTTTTCCTTGCCTAAGGAGACATAGCCATATTTTTTTAGGAGTTTTATGGTTTCAGGTCTCACATTTAAGTCTTTAATCCATTTTGAGTGTATGGCATAAGACAGTGGTTCAGTTTCATTCTTTTGAATATAGCTGTCCAATTTTCCCAACACTGTTTATTGGAGACTGCCCTTCCCCATTGTATATTCGTGCTTCCTTTGTCATAGATTAATTGACCATATAAGCATGGGTTTATTTCTGGGCTCTCTATTCTGTTCCATTGATCCATGTGTCTATTTCTGTGCCAATACCATACTGTTTTGATTACTATAGCTTATATGTGGAATCTCAAAAATAAAACAGATGAACAAACAAAACAGAAACAGACTCATAAGTACAAAGAGCAAACTGGTGGTTGCCAGAGGGCAGGGTTTGGGAAGAGCGGGCAAAATAGGTGAAGGGGAGGGGCACCTGGGTGGCTCAGTTGGTCGAAGCAACCCACTGTTTGGCTCAGGTCATGATCTCAGGGTTGTGAAATCAAGCCCCATGTAGGGCTCATGCTCAGTGCAGTGTCTGCTTGAGATTCTTTCCCCCTCCCTGTACCTCCCCCTCTGCTCCTCTCTCTGCTCTCTCTCTCTCTCTCTCTCAAATAAATAAATAAATAAATAAATAAATAAATAAGATCTTTTAAAAAAATAGGTGAAGGGAATAAGAGGTACAAACTTCCATTTATAAAATAAATCACAGAGGGGCGCCTGGGTGGACAGTCGGTTAAGCATCTGACTCTTGATTTTGGCTCAGATCATGATCTTAGGTTGTGAGGTGGAGCCTGCTTAAGATTCTCTCTCTCCCTCTCTCCTGCCCCTCCCCTGCCCTCCCTCTAAAAAAAACCGCACAGAGGTGAAAAGTACAGCATAGGGAATATAGTCAATAATGTTGTAATGATGTTGTATGGTGATTGATGGTGGCTACACTTATCATGGTGAGCCTTGAATAACGTACAGAATTGTAGAATCATCATGTTGTACACCTGAAACTAATATGACATTGCATGTCAACTATGCTTCAATAATAAAAAAAAATTAGTAAGATAAAGTAAAATGCAATTAGGAGTATTATATAGAGACATCTCTAATTTTTTTTTAAGATTTATGTATTTATTGCTAGAGAGAGAGCACACAGAGAGCAGAGGAAGGGGCAGAGAGAGAGAAGTCTCAAGCAGACTCCCAACTGAGCACAGAGCCTGACACAGGGTTTGATCTCACAGCAATGAAATAACGACCTGAGCCAAAATCAAGAATTGGGTGCTTAAGGGACTGAGCCACTCAGTCACCCCTATCTATATATAGCCTTCTTGAACCCTCCCATGCTGCACCTTTGTCCACACAGGGTAGAGTCCAACCCCCTAACATAATGAGCTTTCTTCTGACTATATTTCTAGTCATAGCTCCAAGGGATCACAATCTTGCAATGTATAAATCTCAAAAAATACCGAACTATTTGTAGGTTTCCAAAATACGTATTGCGTTATTTCACACCTTTACACATGCTGTTCCCTCTCTTTTTCCTTGCCCTAGAAAACTTCTACTCACTCATCAAAACCCAACTCAAGAGTCATCTCCTCATTGCCCAGACTGAGTTTATCACTCTCTTATCTCTGCCAACCCTGCAACTTTTATTGATTGATTTATTCAACAAATATCTTTTGAGGATCTACTGTCTGCCAGGCTCTATATGAAGAATTAAGAATATGATGATGAATAGTTACCTACAACCCTAGCAAACAAGCCCTCAGCCTTATTTAAATTAATACTATTTATTTGAGCAAAGCAATCCTCTACATCATTTTATAGCAGAAAAAAGATAAGGTCACATCAGTTTATATAATCTACAAAGGAGAATCAATAAAGTAAATCGTTATCTAAGATTGCATTTGTATTTTATGAAAGTTCTAACACAAGAGCTCAGATAATACTGTCCAAGCCATTTAGATTCATTCAATATTCACTAAAAAGTGTTCTTCAGGGGCCTATTATATACAAAACAATATGTTGGTCATCTTCAGTAATAAAAGAATATAAGATATTTGCCACAGCTTAATCTACTGAAGAAGACAGATTTATATAAACTTAACTGCAATATTAAGTGTGGATTAAGTATCGCAATAGATGGATAAAGCATAACAGCCAAACAGTGGAGAACTGACATTACATTCTTACAAAGAATTTTAAAATGGCAGTTATAAAATTACATAATCAATATTAACTCGTTCTGTTGTATTAGGAAGCATGTGTAGGGGCACCTGGCTGGCTCAGTCAGAAGAGTGTATGTCTCTTGATCTCAGGGTCATGAGTTTGAGCCCCACATTGGGTGTAGAGATTACGTAAATAAATAAATTCTTTTTTTAAGAAAAGGAAGCCTGTCATAATATTTAAATACCACATGATCAGAGGCCATAGTTGGGGATCAAAACAATTTTATTATGAAAATTAATTTCAAGCATATGAAAAACTTCTAAGAATAATACATCTAATGCCCTTGTAATCATCAGCTTACTTTATCTGACCTAATATTTTGCCATATTTGATAGGGGCCTTTGTTTTTAAAAGAAATAAATTAAACATATGATTAAAGTCTCTGTGTACCTTTCCGAAGCCCATTCCACTCCCACAGCAGAAGAACCACTATCATGAATTTGATGACTCATTTATATGCATGCTTCTATTTGTCTGATAAGTATCTATAGGAACATATGTATCTACATTCTTGGTTTGCATTTTTAACTTTATATTTGTGACAGTATAATATACATATAATGAATTAAAACCTGAGTTTTTAGTTCAACGTTATGTTTATGAAATATATTCATTTGGACACACTTAGCTCTAATTTATCAATGTAATTTCTGACAGCATATCATTACTATTTAAATAAACACAGTGTACTTATCTTTACTCCTTTTAATAAACATTAATGTAGATTCCAACTTTATCATGAGCAATACTGCCTTGAACACTCTTATTCATGTCTCTTGGCACACTTTTGCAAAACTTTTTTTTTTTAGATTTTATGTATTTATTTGAGAGAGAGGGAGACCACGCGCACACAGGGGAGGGGCCGAGGGAAGGGCAAGCAGATTGGTTGCTGATGGCGGGGCCTGACCCTGCTGGATCTTAGAGACCCCAAGATCATGACTGAGTCGGCAGAAGTCAGACACTGACTGAGCCACCCGGGTGCCCCTGCAAAACTATTTCTAAGACAATGATCTGTAAAGTTTTTTGATCATGCATACTTACTTGTAAAATATTCCTGAGAATGCATTTAAATATATGTATCTAAATTATATATTCTTCTATAATAACGTTTTAATAAAGCACACAGAAAAATAGAAATAAAAGAATGGGATGAAGATGAAATAAAATATTAGATGATTTGGTTTTTTAAGAAGAAGAAAGCTGTTCCTCTCTGATTAAGAAAATAATAATGTATTTTAATGATAGTAATTTTGATTAAAAGTCAGATCTGATTATAATCACTATTTATCTCTAAATATGCAGATGGAGTACTCAAACTAGAGCAAAAATATATCCTCTTTGCCATGTTTTTGTTGTTCATGTTTGCCTTATTGGTATAATTTTAAGTTTATCTATTTAAGTAATCTCTACACTCAACGTGGGGCTCAAACTCAGGACCCTGAGATCAAGCGTTCCACGCTCTTCTGACTAAGCCAGCCAGGTACCCCTTAGTTGGTATAATTTTTAAGCCACATGTCTACTTTTTAGTTCAGTTAAAACTAAATAATATGGGTGCCTGGGTGGCTCAGTTTGTTAAGCATTGACTCTTGATTTCAGCTGAGGTCATGATCTCAGGATTATGAGATCGAACCCCACGTCAGACTCTGTCTGGGCTTGGAGACTACTTAAGTTTTCTCTCTTTCCCTCTCCCTTTGCCCCCCACCCAACTGTCATGCAAGCTCGCTCTCTCTCTCTCTTAAAAAAAAAAAAAATTGGTTGCCAAATGTTCAAATAGATAATAAATAAGGGAATAAAAATATGTTAAAAAAAGAGAGAACTCCTTCATTTCCCCAGGTTATAAAGAATACTCATATTTTTCCTCAAAGTTTTAAATTCTGGGGGCGCCTGGGTGGCACAGCGGTTAAGCGTCTGCCTTCGGCTCAGGGCGTGATCCCGGCGTTATGGGATCGAGCCCCACATCAGGCTCCTCTGCTATGAGCCTGCTTCTTCCTCTCCCACTCCCCCTGCTGTGTTCTCTCTCTCGCTGGCTGTCTCTATCTCTGTCGAATAAATAAAAATCTTTAAAAAATAAAAAAACAAAAAAAAGTTTTAATTTCTGCTTCTTAAACCTGGATTTTTAAAAAAGATTTTATTTATTTATTTGAGAGAGACAGAGATAGCAACAGAAATAGCAAGAGAGGGCAGGAGCAGGGAGAAGCAGGCTCCCCGCTGAGCAGGGAGCCCTATGTGGGGCTCCATCCCAAGACCCCGGGATCATGACCTGAGCCAAAGGCAGAAGCTTAACTAACTGAGCCACCCGAGGCGCCCCCTTAAACATGGATCTTTAAAAATCTGGAACTTTATTTTTGCACGTAGTATGAGATAGTAATCAAAATTTTATTTTTTTCTGTTCAAAAAACCAGTTTGCCCAAACACCATTTATTGAACAGCTCAGCCTTTCCCATTTGGTTTGTAATGCCAACCCTATCATATATCATGTTTTCATTCTTTTAATTTATATATGCGTATTCTTTTCTACTGGTCTATTTCTTTATCCTTAGACCAGTACTATACTGTTTTAGTTACTGTCGTTTTATAAGAAGTCTTAATATCTTATAGTGCAAGATACTTTTTACTTTCGGAAAATTGTGTTGGTGAGTCTTATTTTCTCTTTTCGTGAAGTTTAAAATCTACATCTCAGGTTACACACACACACACACACAAATTGTTGGAATGTTGGTTGGAATTACATTAATATGGGGAGGATTGACATCTTTAAAATATTGTTTTCGCATCTCTGAACATGCTATGTCTCTTCATTTTTCTAGGTCTCTTTCAAAAGCTTTTTTTGGTTAATAGAAACACAATCAATTTTTGCATACCGATTTTGTATCCTAAATCTTAGTGAAACTTTTCATGGTAAAATTGTTTATCTATGGATTTTTTTGCATTTTCTACATTGAAATTTTATCGTATATACATAATGACTGTATTTTTTCATCCTTTCCAATATGTATTCCTTTTTTTTTAAAGATTTTATTTTTAAGTAATCTCTGTACTCAACATGGCCCTCGAACTCACAACCCCAAGATCAAGAGTCATATGCTTTACCAACTGAGCCGGCTAGGTTCCCCTCTTTTACTTATGTTTTTTTTTTAATTATTATTTTTAATTTTGCTTGTCTTACTATGTTAGCTAGCAGTGCCAGGAAAATGTCGAATAGAAATGGTGATATTTGAAATACTTGTTTTGTTCCCAATTTAAAATGATTATTTCTAATGCTTCCCAAGTAAGTATTAAATTTGCATTCAGATTTTTGATACTTTTTAACAAGTTATACAACTTCCTTTCTATTCTTCATTTGCTAAGAAATTTTATCTTGAAAGGGGGTTGAATTGTATCAAATGCTATTTTTACGTTGAGATAATGCTTTTTCTTCTTAAACCTGTTAATATGATAAATTGCACATTAAATATTTGTGTGCGTTGTAGGATTCAGTTTTATAATTTTACCTTTGTTTCCTCAAAAGATTGACTCTAGCAATGTATAAAAGCTGTATACTATTTGCGGTGTGAGGTTGTATTCTTAAATAATTTTTATAGTCTATCCTGTGCCTATGGTTGGTTTAATTTCCTCATTCCTAAACTCTCTTAATTTTTTAATCAAGTGGGTTTTTTTTTGTCTTTTCAAAGGACCGGATTTTGGTTTATTTATAATTCTGTTCAAAACCTGATGATTTCTAATCCTTTTGCTTCTAGTTCTTTCCAATGCCTGTAGCCAAATGTAAAGTTCTTTTCTGGACGATATTCTGAAACCTGGTTATTTCTTTGCTTCCTTGCCGTCGTGCCTCCCTTTCAATGTAAAGACAACTACCTTGAGGTCATAAGGCTTGGATAGGTAGTTTATATGCCCTTAATCTGATCTCTACCGCAGGGCAGGATCTTTTTATTTTTTTATTATTATTATTTTTATTTCTTTATTTGAGAGAGTGAGAGAGAGAAGGAGCTGGGGGAGGAGCAGAGGGAGAAGCAGACTCCCCGCTGAGCAGGGAGCCTGATGCGGGGCTCGATCACAGGACTCGGGGATCATGACCTGACCCAAAGGCAGATGCTTAACCTACTGAGCCACCCCAGCACCCCAGAATCTTTTTTTTTCCTAACTGGGGTAAAATTAGTATTTTAAAGTATACAATTCAGTGGCATTTTTACATTCACAATGTTGTATACCCAACACCTTACTAGTTCCAAAACATTTTCATCCCCCAAAAGGAAACCTCATACCCATTAATCAATTATTCCCCAGTCCTTAGGAACCACTAATTTGCTTTCTATTTCTATGGATTTACCTATTCTGGCCATCTCATATAAATGGAATCATACAATCTATGATCTTTTGTGTCTGGCTTCTTTCATTTAGCATGATGTTTTTAAGCTTCATCCATGCTGTAACATGCATCTGTGATTCATTCCTTTTTGTGACTGAATAATATTCCATTGTATGGGTTTACCTCTACTTGCTTATCCATTCATCATCAGTTGGTGGACATTTGGGTTATTTCTGCCTTTTGGCTATTGTGAGTAATGCTGTCCTGAGCATTCGTGTACAAACTTTTGTCTGAAAACTTCTTTTCAATTCCTCTGGGTGTATACATAGGAATGGAATTGCTAGGTCATATGGTAATTCTGTGTTTAACTTTTTGAGGTAACTTCCAAACTCTTTTCCACAGTGTCGAACCTAGTAATGTAAGAGGGCGCCCGCCAGCAGTGTAAGAGGGTTCCGATGCTCCCCATCCTCTCCAACACTTGCTCTTTTCCTTTATTTATTTTTTAAAGATTTTATTTATTTATTTGACAGAGACAGCCAGCGAGAGAGGGAACACAAGCAGGGGTAGTGGGAGAGGAAGAAGCAGAACACAGACAGGGGGAGTGGGAGAGGAAGAAGCAGGCTCCCAGCAGAGGAGCCTGATGTGGGGCTCGATCCCAGAATGCCGGGATCACGCCCTGAGCCGAAGGCAGACGCTTAATGACTGAGCCACCCAGGTGCCCCTCCTTTATTTATTTATTTTTTTTGTGATAGCCCTCCTACTGGGTATGAACTAGTATCTCATTTTCTTTTTTGATTAGCATCTCATTTTGATTTGCATTTCCTTAATGACTGATTTCCTTAATAATGTTGAGCATCTTTTCACATGCTTACTGGCCATTTATAGATCTTCTTTGAAGAAAATCTATTCAAGTCCTTTGCCCATTTTTTAATAGGTTGGGGGGGGTTGTTATCGAGGAAGGGCAGAATCTTAATGGGCAATTGTCATTAAACACCTTTTCAATCTTATTTCCTACCGTTCGGACCAAAAAAACCACATCAGCTTATCTAATGTTTCAGTGTTCCACATTTTGACACCCTCTCTATTCCTTTTTCATTTCTTCTTGCAAATCACTATTTGGTACCTTGATAAATGCAGCCAGTAATGAGAACTCACACCACTACCATTCTGTTTTCCAATATTTTCTGCCAAAGTGAGACTCAATAGGCAATTTGTTTACCTTCCAAGTTGTCACAGGAGATAGTAAAACTATCAAATATTTTATTCTGAAGAGCATAGGTCTTTATCTTTCCAGCCCCTAGCAGCAGTTTCTTCACAGGTTTACCTACTCTGATAGTTAAACCAATGCCACATATTTTAGATTCTTATAATAACATCTCATCCTACCACCAATTGCATTAGAGAAACACTAGCTGTACCGACATACCTCAGTTTTCAGTGCTTTAACTAAATAGAGGTTTATTTCTTGGTTGTATAACAGTCTAAGACAGGTTTTCAGTGGGCACACTTTCACATGGTAATCCAGGAACTCAAGCTTTTTCCATTTTGTGACTCTGTCGTTGCCTTGGACTTCAGAGTCTTTCAATTTCAGGTGGCAGATCAGGTTAAACAGGGAGTAGAGGAAGCACATTTGCTTATATCCACTTCAGTCCCAAAGTGATACCCATCACCTCTACTCACAACCTATTGGTAAGAATTAGTCTTAGAGCTTTGCATAAATGCAAGAGGCAGAGAGGGACACAGCATAGGGTGGGCTGAGGAACCTGAGAAATGTGGCCTGAGATTGGAGAGTCTCTTGCCAGCAACAATTCTACATTGTGGAAGGGGAACGCAAGTCTTCAGTGGATAGTTGGCTGTCTTTGTCCCATCTGCACTAAAGAAAATTCTAAAGGAAGTTTTTTGGTAGTTGGAAAATTACCTCAGAGGAAAAGTCTGAGTTTCAGCAAAAAATTAAAAAGCAGAGAAAGTCGTAAAGGTATAGGTAACATTAAATGAATATTTACTGCAGTACAAGTGGGGAGAATTGGTTGGATTCTGGATATACTTTGAAGGTGGAGCAAATCAGAGTTGCTGACAGACTGAATGTGTAGTAAGAAAGAGTTAAGGAAGACTCCAAAGTTTTGAGTTAACAGGAAGGATGA
Source organism: Ursus arctos (assembly GCF_023065955.2). Taxonomy (NCBI): domain Eukaryota; kingdom Metazoa; phylum Chordata; class Mammalia; order Carnivora; family Ursidae; genus Ursus; species Ursus arctos. Next base: position 63,838,717 of record NW_026623111.1, read on the forward strand.
AAATTCAGTATAGTTCCATCGCTCTCCTCATGTGAGCCCAGAGCTTAGCCTGCTATGCCTATGAGCAGTGGAACCCCAAGCCCTGGATGACAGAAGCCAACATCTTCACCCTCCCTAATACAGAGGAACTGCACCATAAGTGCAATTTTTCACTGCTTTTCTAGGTTCCTGCACCAGGCCTTACTCTTACTTTCTTCCAAACTCAGCTATGAATTTAAGTTTGCCTGTTATATTTCATCTAGCACTTCTGAGTAGTAATAGTGGCAGGAGGATTATGGGGTTACCTAATCCACCATATTGCTAGATCTATTAATTTTTTATTAAACTGTGTTTTTTTAAAAACATATTTTATTTATTCACTTGAGAGAGAGAAAAACACAGCATAAGAAGGGAGAGAGGCAGAGGGAGAAGCAGACTCCCCGCCCAGCAGGGAGCCCAACACAAGACTCGATCCTAGGACCTGGAGGTGATGACACGAGCCAAAGGCAGACACTCAACCATCTGAGCCACCCAGGTGCCCCAGATTATATGTCTTTCTTATGGGGGAAGTGGCAACATCTAAATACCATGAAAATATGGCAAAAAACATTTTTTAAGAGATTTTATTTCACTTTATTGCCTTACTTTCTAAACAAATCTCACTTTAATGCACACACAATTACACGAAGAAAAAATGACTTCCTCTTTGAAGCCAGTTGAATAGAGCAGCACAATAAAACATATTTGACTGAAGTATTTGTTTTTCTCACAATATTTTCACACAGCACATAATCATTCTCACTAAAACCTCTTTTTTGCCTAGCAAAAATTAGTTCTCTCTCTCTTTTCCCTTGGTCTTTATGTAAAAGACTCTACTGAATGTCCTTAGGAAGCAGAATTGGCTTTTTAATAAAAACTAGGCCAATAAGCTTTCTCTCAGTCAGCCTACAGGTAAATGTGGGTCATGGACTATAATTTGGCAGATTAAACAGGTACATTTATCTTGGTATACTCTCAAAACTCCAATAAAATGATAGGTAAAGCAATAATTAGGGATTTTAATGTATAAAACACTAGGATAAAAAACAAGAGAGGGGCACCTGAGTAGCTCAGTCAATTAAGCTTCTCTTGATTTCGGCTGGGGTCATGGTCCCAGGGTGGTGGGATTGAGCCCTGCAACAGACTCCACACTCTACAGGGAGTCTACTTGGGATTCTTTCCCTCTCTCTCTCCACTCTCTAAGATAAAATAAATAAGTCTTAAAAAAAAAAAAAAAAACCAAGAGAAAAGACAACAGGTAAGAAATGTCAATAATTTTGGAAACTAGAAAATGGATTGCGAGTGCTTGTTAGCCTCAATAGAGTAGAAAACTCAAAACGTACGTTTGTAGCAGAAGACATTAAGATGCTAATTGATCCGGGCCACGGAACCTTGGAAAGGATCAGAAATTGGAGATACATGGTACTTGTAAAAGTAGACATGCAGTAAAAGTCTAGGAAGAAGAGACTGGGTATAAGTCTCTAAAAGGAACATGTTACCTGTAGAGTTCTTTCCCTACTCTTTACAGCCACATTGCTTCCTCTCCTTATCCCTAACAAAGGATAATAAATGTTATTTTCTAAAGACAATACATCAGAGAGGCTCTGAACAAGGACACCGTGTGCAGTTGAGGCCAGAGTGACCAGCATATTAAAATCAGATGGATTAAGTCAACAATCTTATCCTGAATATCTATATTTTGAATATGGTGGCCATTCCCTAACCTCTGTCTGTCTATTGAGAAATAACAGAAGGTAATTCATCCCTGAAACAAGAATAAAAGCTATATAAAAGCTTATTCACAGAACAAAAGAGATTTTAGTAAAAATTTAAAACTCTGGAATTATTTTAATATAAAGTTGAGATATTCTCTCAGAAAGGAGAGTAAAAAGAGAGAGAGCAAAGATAAGGAAGACAGTGAATCGTCTAAGAGGTCCAACATATGAATAACAGGAGTTTCAGAAAAAGAACATGAAGGACTCAGAGGAGAGAAAATCAGAGTAATACAGGAAACATTCCTAGAAGTAACATGAGTTTCCAGATTGAATGAACAAAACGAGGACCATAGCAGGGCATTTAATCCAGAAATTAAAGAACATCAAAAAGAAAGAGATTTTGAATGTTTTCAGAGAGAGAGAGAGAAAACAAAGGCTTGGCAATTAGAATAGCACCACAGTTCTCAATAGCAATATACAGGTGCTAAAGAAAAATAGAAGAATGTTCTTTGTTATGCACTGTTGGCAATATATCAGTGAGTGGAACATACCAAAACCCCTGCCTTCATGGAGCTTACATTCTCAACAAATAATAAGTAAAATTTACATAATGTGGGGCACCTGGGTGACTCAGTCGGTTAAGCATCCAACTCTTGATTTCAGTTCAGGTCACGATCTTAGGGTTGTGGGATTGAGTCCCATGTCAGGCTCCATGCTGAGAGCAGAGCCTGCTTAAGATTCTCTCTCTCCCTCTCTTAAAAAAAATTTTTTACATAATGCTAGATAAGAGATAAGAAAATTATTTAGAGAAAAATAATGTATTGAAGGGGAATATTATTTTTCTGGGATGGAGATGGGGGTAGTAATTTTTTAAATTAATTTTTTGAGAGAGAGTAAGTGGGCAGGGAGGGTCAGAGGGAGAAGGAGCAGGAGAATCTCAAGGAGACTCCATGCTGAGCACAGAGCCCAATGTGGGGATCCATCTCATGACCTTGAGATCGTGACCTGAGCTAGAATCAAGAGTCGGCTACTTAACCAACTGAGCTACCCGGGTCCCCCATGGGGGGTAGCAAGTTTAAATAGGGTTTTAAGGGACTTAAGTAAAATCATAAAATGAAGATGAGGAAACTGCAGTTCAAAGAGTTAGTAACTTGGTCAAGTCATGGAGTTAATAAAGCTAAAGAAGTACAGCTGAACACAATAAGGAAGGCACCCAGAATCTTGGTGCATCATATTCTAAAAGCTGTTCAGACTTATTGAGACTCTGGGGTTGATCAAAATCAAGCGAAATCTGTTCAGACAGCTCTGAGAAGTACTGACGTGTGCCCATTAATCCAGATACAGAAAGAAAACATTACATGTGTGTTTATTTTTATTTCAGGCCAAAGAATCCCAAAAAACAAGAAAGATTCTTAGGAGGATCTGGTGGAAACACTTCCGAAAGATCGTAGTCATCACTGTGGTAATTCTCCTTTCGATCATCATCATTCTTTTAAGTACAAATGTAATACCAACCTGATCCTCTCTCCCCCCATGCCCAGCAGTTATCAATAAACGGTTGTGTGTACAGAATCCCACAACCAACAATTATGAAAGCATTCTCTGGTAATGGAAGACTGGAGGAAGAGGGGGTTGGATGTTGTTCCCCGTCCCTTCAGTATGTCCTTGTACCTCTGCCATTTCTGTAATCCCATTTGTTTTTTCCCACTGCTCCAGCTACTTCCCCAGCCCCTCTTCCCTTTGTTAAGTTTAGGAGTTCAAACTGTGGAATCAGACCGCTGAAGTTTAACTCGCCTCAGCCACATACCATCTAGGTGACTTTGGACAAGTTATTTAACCTGTGCCCCTGTCTCCTCATCTGTAAAATGGAGCTAATAAGAATACCACATAGTAAGTGCTATCTAAGTGTTAACTATTACTTAATAGGAAAAAATGATTGCATTTGTGGCATTGATTAAATCTCTATTATCTTACCCCTTAGAAGATAAATCACTGTGAACTTATAATTCCCTTAGAAATAGGAATCTTGGGGCGCCTGGGTGGCACAGCGGTTAAGCGTCTGCCTTCGGCTCAGGGCGTGATCCCGGCGTTCTGGGATCGAGCCCCACATCAGGCTCCTCCGCTATGAGCCTGCTTCTTCCTCTCCCACTCCCCTGCTGTGTTCCCTCTCTCGCTGGCTGTCTCTATCTCTGTCGAATACATAAATAAAATCTTTAAAAAAAAAAAAAAAAGAAATAGGAGTCTTAACATGAGTACACAGTCCAGAAATAGACATTCACCTCTTCTACATATTCTTTCATTTGAAATGACAACTCAAACCATTGCTTAATACTACACATTTCCTTGTGTAAAAAATTTTAAATTAGGAAGCTGTATTATTTCCCTAATAAATCACAGGTCCTATTTTACCACCTTAACGGCCTTTTTTTTTTCCACATGATATCCTTCATCCAATAACCTCAAATCGCTAAGATTTCTAATAACCAAAGCATCCAACTCCACTTTACAGTTGTTAACAAGGCTTCATGAGTTGTATTTCCTAAGTGGGAACTTGGAAGTCTAAAGTTGGTTTTAATAATCATTTAGTGAGGTGCCTGGGTGGCTCAGTTGGTTAAGCATCTGCATTCAGCTCAGGTCATGATCTTGGGGTCCTGGGATCAAGCCCCAGATCAGGCTGTGCTTCTCCTTTTCCCCCTGCCCCCCCACCCCCTCTCATGCCCTCTTCTCTCAAAATCTTTTAAAAAAATAAAAATTAAAAAAATAGAAATCATTTAGTGATCCACGGGGAAGAATAAAAGAACAGGGCTTCCTGTCTGCTAGATAATTCATTTTAATTCCGATAATGATCAAGTATCAGCATTTTATTTTTTTTTATTTTTTAAAGATTTTATTTATTTATTTGACAGAGATAGAGACAGCCAGCGAGGGAGGGAACACAAGCAGGGGGAGTGGAAGAGGAAGAAGCAGGCTCATAGCGGAGGAGCCTGATGTGGGGCTCGATCCCAAGACTCTGGGATCACGCCCTGAGCCAAAGGCAGACGCTCAAGGACTGAGCCACCCAGGCGCCCCTGAAGCCCATATCTTTAACTCAAAGTATATTATCTGATGCCTTAAGTTAATTGTGGGCCAGATAAGACACCAGACACATGAGTATTTTGCTTTTTGTCGGTTGGTTGTTTCAGGGAGGGTGGGGAGAGACGGGAATTTGAAGAGGAATATTGTGAGAGGAAGAATTGCCATGTGTTTTGCTGCTGTTATTTTTGAGGCCTATGTGTCCCCTAACATTTCTATAATTTATAATTATGTATAAAACCATGTATTTGTGGGGCGCCTGGGTGCCTCACTCAGTTAAGTGTCTGCTTTTGGCTCAGGTCATGATCTCAGGGTCCCGGGATCAAGCTCCAAGTTTAGGGAGCCTGTTTCTCCCTCTCCATCTGCTCCCCCTACCCCACCCCGGGGTCATGCATGCTCTCTCATACCTACATAAAATCTTTAAAATATATATATGTTTCCCGACTGCTAGCATATTTATTGCTAGAAGACATGGACTTAAAGATCACCTAATCTACCCCCTCCCCAACTTTACATATTAGGATGCCAACACCCAGGAGCCTAAAACTGAAGGACATGTGACAAGCTCCTCTCCACTTGCAGTACCACAGGCTATCACCCTGGTTCCAGGCAGTAAGTTCCACATAACGCCTGTTTTCCTATGTGGTCTTAGCGTTTGAGAGTTAGGAAGAAGAAAAGCACTTGCTTAATAAGGAGTGTTTACCTGCTATTTGTGCTACATTTGTCAGAAAATAACCGAGTAGATGGGGCGCCTGGGTGGCACAGCGGTTAAGTGTCTGCCTTCAGCTCAGGGCGTGATACCGACATTACGGGATCGAGCCCCACATCAGGCTCCTCCGCTATGAGCCTGCTTCTTCCTCTCCCACTCCCCCTGCTTGTGTTCCCTCTCTCACTGGCTGTCTCTATCTCTGTCGAATAAATAAATAAAATCTTAAAAGAAAAGAAAAGAAAAGAACCGAGTAGAAACAAATATTAAGGCAATCTTAGACTTTTCATTTATTTCTGCATTCAAATATCGTTCGGCTCCTACTCTGCACCAAAACAGTTCTAAAACATTAGGATTTATTGTTAAGTCACCATATTGATAAGGACAACTGATGTTTGAGAAATTAGTGACTATATATAGAAGTATAAGAAACGGACGTAATCCCAAAGAAAGCTTACATTCCAGTTGAGGTGGCAAGACCAATAAAAATCATAAACACATTAAAACAATGTCTACTCAAGTGGTACATTGCGTGGCAGAGAATAAATTCAAGAAAGATAATGATCAACACCAGCTCCAGTCACTGAGGAAGATTTCATGGGTTGTAAGTGGGATAGTAATTGAATCTTACTAGAAACTGAATTTATCTCAATAGGTAAAGGCAGTCAACAGTAACAGCTACGGATTGAGCACTTACTATGCACCAGTGGCCGTTTAAGTACTTTAAAAATTCTTATTTAATCCTCACAACAACCCTGAGGTAGGGACGATTATTTCCATTTTACAGATAAGAAAACTGAAGGACAAGCAGTGTCATTTGTCTGATTGCACTGGGCTAGTAGGAGGAAACAGGATCAACAAATGAACACACCACTTGCTGTGGGGGTGCAGGCAGACTAGGCCGTGGAGTCCAACATGCACTCATTCATCAAATGGCCTGCAACAGAGCTCAGCCTGTGCTTCTCTGCATTTCCCACTCTACGGTGCTTGTATTTACTCCCCTGACATTGCCTTCTCCAGCAAATAACCTCTTCTGAATTCCAAACCATTTTCCAACTCTCTACTGGTTACACCAACTTGGATATCACGCAAACACCTTACATTTTAAATCTCAAAACTCAACTATGTATTCTTCCCCCTTTCCCACAAAAACGCTTATGTGACTTTATTTCTTACCTCTATAATATCATGCTATTCTGTAATCCAGACTGTTTTAGCCTACTTTCTGCTCCTTTCAAAATACTTACCTAACTCAAGGGACTTCTACACCAAATCTCCCAAAGGTTCATAATCAGGGAAGCCCAGAAGAGTTACAGAAGTAAAAGTGGGGAGTCCTAGCAGAAGCCCGGGCAAACTTTAAAAAGGGCACTCATCCCATCATGGTGGACAGCTGTGTCTATCCCAAGCCCGGCCATATTCTACTCATCACGTTCAGATGGCCCAGCACATACAGGCGTTAACACTTGATACCTTTTCTTATGCGTGACTTCCGTAGCTCTTAAACAGTCATAGCAATAAATATGAAGTTTTGGTTTTCAACTCTAAATCACCAGATTTCCCTAAGTAATACAAATGCCTGGGCTCCACCCCCCCCCCCCCCCGGAAGAATCTACTTAAGGCAGGGATATGGCCTCGAAGTGTGTGCTTAATCTCACAATAAAGTTGACAACCACTAACCCAGAAGCACTTCCACATGCCTATCATCTAATACCCACACCTGAGGAAAACAGGAGGCTGGCTGAAAAGACTGATGCTTGGAGAAGTTAAATTTTATTTGCCCAGACATCACAGGGCAAATGACAGAGCTGAACCTCAGAAACATCCATTTGAAATAATCTATTCCACTGAATGTATTAAACTAGAAATCGTTCTAAGTCTGCGAGATAGAATGTCTCACACATTTTAATAAATCTGAAAAGGAGTATTTTAACTTGTTTTAACATTTCATATTATCTCATTATAAAATCACGGCAGAGATTGAAAGAACAAAACCCATTATTTGGCCTGATTTTTAGGGAAAAAAGGCAAATCACAAGCTGGATATAGACAGGTCATTTGTGGCAGAGCAGACCTGCTCAGCACCACACCGTGACCTGTCATACTGGCAACCTCTCTTTTGGCAGGCCAGCAAGAGGATTTGACCCGTATTCCTCAAAAAGTTCTCAAGGGACACATAGGAAATGGAATAGTGAAACAACGTTATGTTAGGCTTCCTCTGTACTTACACTGAGTATGAGTACCCTGGCTAACATTAGTGCTACTTTACACGTCTAATACAATTTGCCACCCTCTGCAAACTTGACAAGTTTGCATAAATAGATGCCTACCAGCACTTTCAGTGGCCTCACCACATTTGACAGCAAACCCAGCAGAGGCCAGAGACTGAACATCTCCATATAAAATCTTCCTATTCTTCCTCATGAACATCCGGAGAAATCTTGAAATTACCCCTTTTCCTTCCATTAAATTCAGTGACTCTTCAACTTAAAACACTATTTGACCATTATGCCTAATCTAACTTTCAAAAGAATCCCATCATCTAACATCGTTATGACATTTTAAACATGACAGTTGTCTTACCTTTTCAACTAAGAAAATAAGGCCTGTTATTTCAAGGTATTCATCCAAGAGGGGAAAGCTTAAATTAAAAAAAAAAAAAAAGAAAAACAAAAAGACAGTGCAAAAAATGCATGAGTGCTGTAAGAGTTTAATTGTAAGACAAAAGCACTACATTATAATTTGAACATAAGTAATCTTCCAGAAAAGAAAATTTAGTGCAAATTAAAACCCCACTAAAGCCCACTATAAACTTAGTATGAAGACTAAAAATAGGCTTCTAGAAATGTTAACACTTGGTTCTAACAGAATTTGCTGGGGAAGGTCCTGAAAATGGTAAGTGGTACAGAGAACATCATGTTAGTTTAAAATCAAGTCAACCAGGTACTAAAAAGACATGCCGATAGGTCTTAATATATAAAACTAATTGACTAGTAGTAGCATGCTTTATCAATGACTGTAGAAGCAGTGTACAACAAATTTCTGAGCATTTTAAGGTTTTATTGCCTTAGTCAACTTCTTAACTACACTGTAATAAAGAGCCATCTTCCAATTTTTTTTAAAGGGTTCCACTTCATCAGTGAGATTGCAAAGTGTCTTCTAAAAATGTGATTAATTCCTGTGTAATCCAAGGCCATCCATACAACCAAAAAAAGGGCAATCATAGAATTCCTTTTCTTGAGTACTTATTCAAAGCATAGCTTCCATAACATGTTAAATGTCGCTTTTAGGTACTGACATTAACAGACCTCTTAAGTTTCTTCCAATATTTTATTTTTGAGAGAAATAAAAGATCCAGAAAAGTAACCTTGCATTCAAATTCTAAAATGCAAACAGAATATAGCCTATCCAATTACAAAATAAAATGTATACCAATTAACCTTGAAGTAAACGATCTTCCTATTAAGTGCCTAAGTTTCTCAAAATAGAATTTTAAAAATCCAATAACCTTATCATTGTTTAATGAATTAATGCGTATCTAACTGTACTTTCTCTCAAGACTTTAAAGATCTCCTCTCGTGTGACCACTAAAGTAACGGATTTGAACTGCTATTAACAAAGAACACCTTCCTCTTACTTAGGATCTAATTCCTATGAAGCCTCACCTTTTAAAAGAAGTACAGTAATTTTGTAAGGTCCTTTCTTCATGCCCTTAGAGCACTTCTTCCCCCCAAATTTACAAGGCTTACTGGGGAAAATTGACATAGCAGCTACCCATTGCTTGGTCTTCCTAAATTGCAGAGTCCCTTGGATAGGAGTTATTACCTAAGGCTACTGTACCACAGCCATTCAAAATGGGAGGCTGCTGGAATTACTGGAGAACCTAAAAGACACTAAGGAAGTGGGGCAGTATGTAACCAAACCACAAGACAACTTCAGAGTTGATTACCAATTCATAAAGGAATAGATGAGTGACATCAGCGACAGACCAAAGAGGGGCAATATGCAATGAGAGCATAATGCCTGTAGAGAATTTAAAACTCATAAAACCAACTTGCCATGTTCCCAGGCTACTGTTACTCCTGTATCCCTTACCCCATTTGGTACACTACTGCTGTCATCTTGTACACTCGTTAGGATACAAAGTCTTTCCGGTTTAGACTTGAGGGATGTTAAGTCTTAGGAACATGCACCTTTGTCTTTACACGAGATAAAAGTAAAAACAAAAAATCCTTATGAAACAGCATATTTAACCATCTTAAAGGGACAATATGTAAAACTTTAGTGTAGCTAAGATCACTTGGGGGGGGGGGTGAAATACAAGTTCCCAGGCAATAACCCCAAACAATTCTGATTCTGATATAAATGGGCTGCAGGCCTCTTTGAAATGAGGATTATAATCAACCCTTCCCCAATTTACCATATTACGGGCAACTAACAGCAATTAACAAGCCAGGCTGACTCAATTTGCCCAAGTGGATATTCAATCTTGCCAGAATCACTTCAGCTGTGGAATTTCAGGCTGGATTCTCAAACATGGTAGCAGTGAAGAAGGGATAAAGAATGCACTCTCAGCCTGTCAAAAGTCGATAGTAAACATCAGTTTTTATGAATAGTTTGGAGTCATGCTTAAATGTTAGAATGCGGATACACTATTAAGTAAAATGCTCCCAAAGAAATTTACTGAGATCTGTTAGTATATTTATGGACCTAGATTTTGACAAATCTGACCCCAAACCAAATAAAATTATGCATTTCAGAACCAAAACAAATGCTGTGGTAGATACCGGGTTCAGTTCTGGTTTTCAAAATTCCCAATACCTCAAGACACTAAAGTACTTTTTTAAGGTACAAGATAACAATTTCAAAGAACTTTTCCAAGCAATAAAAAAACAAAGCACATATAGAATGCAAAGGTCTAGTAACCTGGATCCTAGTATTAATGAAACCACCTTTCAAAATGATTTCCACATGAATGACGCCTGGACACACGCCCCACATCACGTATTCTAACTTGTGCACAACGCTGGAGCTAACGCAGCGTGGAAATAATGTAGTAAACAAAACTTGCAACCTTATCAAACTCATTGAAGGTTAAGAAAGGAATAAAAGACAAACCCAAAACCCCAAGAGAGATTATGACTCACCTGGTAGCACACATCTAGTACAGCAAGAAGTATTAAACTTGAACTACAGCAGACCAAGGAAGCTCACACATTACTTGAAAAGCAGGAGCTCTTGTAAGTCTACAAAACTGGAGAATTTAAATCAAAGCTACCTAACACTGTTAATAAACAGAAATCGGTTCTATAATCAACTAGCAAACTTGTGAAATTTACTTTGTTGGCCAAATTCTGGAAGGTACTGTTCTGGAATACTATCTGTATTTTAATTTACCTGCCCCTTTATGTTCCCCCATACCTGTATCACCAACCACCCCCACGCAAATAAAAACGGCTGTAAAAAATTGACCGTATCACTTCTAGTCCCTTCTGAAACCCTACTAAAACCCAGTACTTTGAAAAGCGGGGGGGAGGGGGGCGCGAATATTTAAAAACCATGAGTGACAACAGAATCTTGGAAACTGCAAAGCTTATGAACAAGTGGTAATGGACTCAACAGACAAGAAAACCGAATATGCTATCAGCAATGAAGGTATCGTGCCACAGAACCCCCGAAAGGCCCAGCAACTGACAGCTCAGTACCTTTCAAAATAGAGGTAAAAGGACTAAGAGGATTGGTTCAAAGTCTGTTTGACAAGCAGTTAAACCCGAAGTTCCTCTCTACTGACAAAAAGAACCCTACATTCCTGGCAGAAAACTGAAGATTACCTGTAGTGGGTAAGAAAAAGTGGTGTCTTTGTACTCAACAGGCATAGAGTGAACAAAGTACTTTCACTGGAATCCCAAAACAGTGGCAGCCAGGTTTTTTACCCCTCAGGTAGGAGAGTGGACGAACACTTCCAGTGAATCTGAGCAGCTTAGGAAAGGGGAGGGGGGAAGAGATTACCAAGGGGTTCCTAATAAAATGACACAGTCCGATCACTCAACAGTGAACCCCAAAGTTAACAAGCCCTAGCCCAATTCCCAACATCCAATTAGCTTTTAAACTGTCCACTCCT